>NC_136496.1:113158143-113320643 GCF_053919585.1 Euprymna scolopes
GTTCAAAAACAGCCTACAGAAAATGGACTCTGATTTATGAAAGTATGATAGCTTATGAAAAGGAAGGTTTGTAAAGAGATAGCTTCGAATTTGGGGGTATCAAAACCAAAGCAAAATATGATGAAAGTAAGAATAAAATAGATAAACCCCATAATTTTTTATACCATACCTGTTCACACTGAAACACTTATCATCAATATTCTGTGGATCTATATTTAAAAATCTTGTAAAACTTTATGACATATTTCCATTTTATGGAGGTCAGGCGCGAACGAACACCCCATAATTTTATTATACCACATTTCTTCAAACTGAAACAACAATTATCAAAGTATACTTACGCAGATAGATATGAAAAGTCTTTATTAAAGTGTGTGCCTATTTCCATTCTGTGGAGGCCAGGCGCGAACGCAGACCCCACAATTTTATTATACCATCCCTATTTAAGTTTAAACATAATTATCAATGTATTCTTATGTACATCTATATCAAAAACACTTGTAAACGTTTTTTTTAAATTTTTAAATTTTTTATTTCCATACTTTGTGGACTAGGCGCGAACGCAGACCCCACAATTTTAATGAACCACCGTTCCGCCAGGTCAAACATACCCATTCCTGTGTCTCGATACATCTTCTTTACTTTATATGTAATCAGTTTATATATATATATATATATATATATATATATATATATATATATATATATATATATATATATATATATATATATATATATATATATATATATATATATATATATATATATATATATATATATATATCTATATCCCAAATCTCTTGCATCGGTGGAGGCAAAACTAAAACTTGCTGCTAGGGTTTCAAATGATCTGAAATAACAGCAAGGGGAAATTTAATTCCAAAAATTTCTCATGTGTTATATCTCCCTTCTTTTGGGAATAGGGTACGGTTATTAATATCTCCAGTATCAAATAATCCTTAGGCACTGTGAAATTTACTTTATGTATGAAAACCAAAAAATATAAGAATTCGTTATTCTTTTTTCCATAAAATATAAAGACATTGATAGTTTTATTACTCCGAGTCGCAATTCATTGTTCAATACCAGGAATACAAGTTAACGTATTTAGATTGGAAAATTAATGCGCTTTACCATAATAATAAGTTTCGAAGAATAGAAAACGTGACAGATAATGTACGTTTCTGCTATTTTGTTTCTTAAAAATGAACGTAAAACGTATAAAAAGATTAACCTAACCCTAACCTCAGTCTTAACACTGAGGCCTATCTCTTTAACAGAAGATGACAATACCACTTTAAAAGAAATTAGAATTCGGGTCGAGACTTTTGTTTTGTGTTGTTCTTCAGCAAGTTAAGACAAGGAACACAGTATTGCAGGGTCACGATCGCAAAAACATTATTAGTGGCCTCGTCGGCGATAGTTCTCCTGTCGACAAAAGTGAGAGAGACACGATGTTGGCTTGCATCCATAATTTTGAAAATAAAGACCCGCATCACAAAAACCACAATCTTGTTTAGACGATGATTATAATTGTTTATGAAAACATTACGAAAGAAACAGAATATGAAATGGTTATTGTTATAAAACGGCGGACAGAAGAAAAAGGCTAATTGAATTAGTATTAAGATTCAGCTTGTTTTTTTTCTGAACACAAATAATTGAAGATGAAGGCAAAAGAATGAATTAAAAAAAACAATTCACAATAACATAGCGAATTTGGGATATTGTATTGTATTGAATGGCGAGACGAAGACGCGACAAGAACGCGATATATTTTTATTTTCTTGACACCAAGTAAAAGCGACAACGTTTATTCCTAATCGTACACATTGTTATTGAGCAGCACTTGTTCAGAACAGCACTGGCTGCGTAAATTAACACCCACTCATACAACCGAGAGTATACAAATATTTTATTTTTATCAGTAGGATCCTATTGGTTTGAAATGAAATTGTGAATCAATCATCCACTTGAAAATGTTCTCATATACTTTTGAAAGAAAAAAATGTCAACTAAATAATAATAATAATAATAATAATAATAATAATAATAATAATAATAATAATAGTAATAATAATAATAATAATAACAATAATAATAATAAAATAATAATAACAATAATAATAATAACAACAAAAATACTATTACTACTACTAATAATAATAATTATAAGAAATAATAATAATTTTAATAATAACAGCACTACTATTACTACTACTACTACTACTGCTACTACTACTACTACTACTACTACTACTACTACTACTACTACTACTACGAATAATAATAATAATAATAATAATAATAATAATAATAATAATAAAAATTTAAAGACAATAAAGAACAAAAAATGAAAAAAAGTAGATTGAGCATGGCCAATTCAGTAAAGATCTACCAGAGGTCCTGGACGAGGAAAAAACCTGACGATAGCCGCCAAAATGCAACTTGAAGGGTTGGGCTAGTACTCAAAAATGTAAGCGAAGAGGGGGAGGAGACTGATAGGACGATAATTGAAAGGATCGATTCTTTTGCCACAATTCTTGCACACTGGTACCACAGAGGCTACCTTTCAGCTATTAGGGAAACATGATTCAGCAAGCCATTTGTTGTAGAGTTTAGAAAGTACAGGAGCTAGCTCAGCTGAGCATTTCTTAATTAGTATAGCAGGGATTAGATCAGTCCCACGCACCTAGCAGGTGTCTAAGTTTTTTTTTGATTGAGAAATGGTGATTTTCAGATCATAAATTGTGGCTTCCGTCCGCATAGGGAAATTTCGGAGGGAGTTGTTTGTTAGCTCTAGGTGGAGTTATAGTTGCATCGCAGAGCAAGCAGATCTGCTTGCAATCTTCTAACTGTTGAATAGTAGAGAAATTACTGATTGACCATTATTCACTATACTATTATTTAGTTTAAGGTTGAAGAGCTTACATCGGCTTTTAGATCGCAAGATACATAGTATTTAGCGATTTTTGTTCCATAGCCAGCAGTTAAAATGTGATTAATATTGGAGGGTTGGTATCCTGTGGGTAGTGGGGAGAGTGTTAAGTGTGATGTTAGAGTTACCTGGGACTGGTCACTAAGTGAAAAGAGTAACGATGTTTATGACTAATAGAGGAAGGTTCAATGGTCGAGTTTGAGTATCAAATTATTGGAGGTAATAAAATTGTGTTTCTAATATAAAGAGAGCTATCTGCTGCAAGATGCCTTCCTGAACCGGCATGTCAAGTGCATGTTTTCCGCAGCGAATGGTGACAACTGACAACGATGAGGAGTATGTGCAGATTTGAATCCGAAAATATACTATTACTCTATTAATGCATAATTGAGTTTTCTATACTATTTCAAAATAAGGTGTTATTTTCAATGCGTGATTCATGGAGTGTAGTGTAGTATATGTTCTGTTATCATGAGACAATCAACCAAGCATTAACTTTTCTTTTGATTAGCAGTTTCGGTGTCACATATATCACTTTTTTCGTTTCTTGGTTAAAGGTAGTGCAATATTCTTTCTGTTTTCACATCATCATTTTTCCAGGCATTAACTCCTCCTTCCGACATCAGTATAATATGTGTTTGTTTGTGATATGTACTAACAGAAATATGCAATCGAAAAAGGCATATATTTGCAATATGTTTATATATGTGATAGATTTGACCCGAGGTAAAATAAATCCACTTGGCAATTTTAATAATGATAAACGTAGTGGTCTCTCCATTGTGTTCATTGGGAAATGGATAAAACAGATCTATAGACAAAAGATACACGGGGTACACAGACTGTAACCGATAGAAAGGATTTTCCATGTCGTTTTGGTGGTTAATACAAATGACATGAGACTTTCCAGATACTGGTTGTCATACGATCGCATATGACAAATGAAAGTTGTATTTCCTGACGGCGAGGAGCGGTGTTAGTAAATATATGTGCGGAGGTGAGATCCAATGTTCCCTGGAAACTGTCTCAGAGACAGCCTTACATAAAGTTAACTGACCGGACTATATTCTGTTCGACGTCTCCGAATTCACACTCACTCGCACGCGCAAACACATACACTAGCAGACACACATGCGCGTGAGCACCACGCAGAAACACACATACGGGCAACGAGAGGTCAAATGGTAGTTTAATTCTGAATGATACAAGGCATCGATTGGTAACACGTGCTCTGAAGTTTTTCGTGAAATGAACGTAGAGATAGATTTTTTTATTATCTAAATAACGCAGATATATTTGACCAGGATCTAAGATAAATAGAATAAACTAACCTAGATACAAATGAGCAGACTAGAATCCACATATAATATGCATACATATAGGCTTATATATAGTGTCTGTAGATAAAAGAATGCTTATTATATATATATATATATATATATATATATATATGTGTGTGTGTGTGTATGTGTGTGTGTGTGTGTGTGTGTGTGTAATTCTTGTTTCGTTCGTTATTAGTAGTCTAAATAACCACTGGACGGATGGCTTCCACATGTTGGTATAATATGTTTACTGTACCCATGCGTGTTTTTATATATCTCTTTTTAATTATAACATTATACTTAATTTTTCTTTAATAAATATGTGGTTTTCTTTGTACCGATGGGCCATTTTTTATTTGGAGACATTTCACCGCCTGCCGTCAAATGATATCACTAAAAGGATCTTTTGGTCTCACCACTACACGCCGTGTTGGTCTCGCTTAATGTAAACAGAATGTGTTTATTTTTGCTTTTTTATATAAATAATGCATCGTAATTTGTAACAATAAAAAAAATATTTTTACAGGAATATTACGAAAATAGTCTCTAAAGTCCGTATTAATGAATTCGATATAACTCTAAGCAAAATGATTTTCTCGCACTACCGATGCTATTTTTTAGCACAAACAAGGTGTTTTCTTTTTTATTTAATTCAATATCTTAGGGTTTTACTTTACTAATTATCTTTGAAATAGACCCAGAAAACTACTATTTATCTCTAAAAGGATTTTTACAATGAATTTATTTAACTTCAAAATTTATCTGAATTGGTAAGATCGCCGTGAAAAATCTTTCATAACCTTTTTTTTCCCGAGTGCAAATAATTTTTTCCTTTGGGAAATTAAGTTTAGTCCTTAATCTTTCAAATACAATCAAAAAGTTGTCGGAAACCTACAAAAAAATCCGTTTATTTTTACCCGTACCTAAACAATGCATATTTGCAGAAAATCGACCATTGTGGATCATCTTTTTACTATTCAGGAAATTAAAGATTAAATTAGATTCCTATTTCAGTCACCTAAATTATTTAGTGTGAAATGAGTTTAAAATTTATATCCAAACCTAAATAGTATTTTTACTTAAATAAAAATAACATTAATACACTAAGTTAGGTAAAATTTGCATATAATGCTCTGCTTTACGGTTGTAAAAATGGAACGGAAATTAAAATTTCGTTCCCTTTTAAATTCGGTACATTTTTACATTATGTCCAACTCATCGTTCACATTCGACGTCAACTTTTATAGGTTTTCGAGTACGCTGACAAGGTTAGGGGTGTCTATTCCGAAAGCCGTTCTTAATAGGGGAGGTTTGGTGTGTCTATTCCGAGAGCTGTTCTTAACATGGGTCGATTGGAATGTTTATTCGTTGCAAACGTACCCGATAACCTATAAATGTCGACATTTCCAATGTGAACGGATAGTTGGACTTTTGTATAAAATAATAAAAATATATACCAAACTGAAATTTTTCGCTTACAAATGGAATTATTTCCCTTTCGTTAATGACTTATTTTTTCTTTTAAATATTTGGTGTTTTATATATATAAAGTACAATTGTTGAATGTTATTCTTTTGATTATATTCGTTTTGGGGGGGGACACAATTAAAAAAAATATTAAAACGGAGCGAAATTTAAGTTTCCGTTTCATTTTTACAACAACTGTGCCAATAAGGGGGATTGGTTTATTAAGATTTGTATAAGAAGCTGCTAGGTGTATCAGAATTTCGGCGAAATTTTTGACACCTAACACGAAACTGCGAATAAAATATAAAAAAACTCTTAATATCTTTTTTTAAAAGTTAGTTGTTTATTTTCTTTATGGAATATACTTCCAAAATAAAATATTAAAGTTGTTAAAAAAAATAATAGAAATATTATTTTTATTTAAAAAAACTGTGTTTACAAAGTGCCGGCGCGTCTTCATGCAGCCATTTTTTTACGTAATGAAATCAATTGAATTTTACGAGTTAATTTATTTTTCAATTTTTAAACTTTAAAAATATATCCAAATTTTTCTATTGATTAAATGTTTACGATATTTTCAGGGTCAATGTGTAATTTTATGCTCTTTCCAATAAACCGAATATAATATTTTAGACAAAGGTTTTTTTTAATTCACCCTCCCAATTTCGAAATATCTATTAAAATTTTAATAATTTATTTATAAACCAAAGTTTTATACATCGCAAATGGAAGATAAAAGATCAATAAATAATATATTGTAAATTAAAACAAAAGAGAAGTTTTTTTAGGAAATTTACCTGTAAAGTCCAAAGTGTAAAACCTTTTTAAAAAAAAAACACGTTGATTTTTTTTTAATTGGAAGCCTATGTTCTGCTTATATTGTCCAGTAAGCAATGAACGATGACGACATTTTTTCTATTCATTCAATGTTTTCTTTTTTTTTTAGATATTTAAAAAAAATTAACTCGACAAAAAGAATGAAAATATAATAAATCAAAAATTTATGTATTTCTTTGAGAAAAGAAAAAAAAATCCTCTAGTATCTTTTTTTAAAGGCAAAATCTTATAAATAAAATTTGACTATTTTTAACCTATGGGAACATATATTTCTTCACGGACAAGGCAAGACGACTAACGCGAACGTATGGTTTTACTTCCTTCTGTCCATCTGTGGTTCAAAACAATAATAAAACTACTTCCGGTTTTCGATAAAAACGTAAAATTCTTGCGTCATGGGCCTTTTTCAAATAGGCGTTTAAAATACTTTTATTTAAAAAACAAATAAATTTTAAAATATAAATATGGATAAATTCTTAACAATGAAGAAGGGGACTACACATTGATTAGTAATTTTTATAGGTAAGTGATTTTTTGGAATTTATATCGATTTTTTATAATCGACGTTAGTTAAATTTAATTTATTTTCTTCAAATCGTGTTTAAAGAAAACCGATTAAAAAACAAATATCGCATAATTTTCTATTAAATCTGTTAGTTTTTTTAAAATATGGTCTTTCCTCCTTTAATTGAAAAAAATAGGGTTTGCATTAAATTTTTCAAGTAGTTGTAAGCTTGGAAAGATAGGAGATCGAATTATTCAATATATTTTCACGCATTGGTAAGGTCGGTTTCTGACACGCCTAGCTGAGCGCTTATTAAAATTATTTAATTGTTGAATTTTTTGCATTTTGGTTAAATTTGTTAGTTTGCAATCGCTGATAGCCCACTCAAAAATTTGAACACAAGACGAAATTAAAAAGAATGGTACTCATGCAGAATTTGACCCACCCCCTGATTCCAATTTATGGTTAAGGTTCGACCGGTAATCACCAGATTCAACCGAGCGTTGTTCAAATGTTGAAACAACATTTTATTTTATTTTTTGCATTATTAATAAATTAATTAATGATAAAAGTGTTTTTCTGTTTATTTTCATAATACCTGTTGACAAATAATAATTTGTACATTCTCTTGAAAAAAAATCAAACATTTCTCTACTTTCATCTAACTATTTACAGTGTTCATATAAAGCATTCATCTGTTCTTTTTATAATAAAAATTCTATTTTCAAAAAGAAACGTTTACTGCCAAATTTCTTTAAACAAAAAAATGCAAGTTTTCCTGAAAAAAAAAAACCCTTTCCCCTAACAATTTATGGTAAAAAATGAATCTTTTTTTGAGGAAAAAAAACAAAAACATTTACTGATAAAAAAAATTGCAAAAAATAATAAAAGTAAATAAACAATACAAAATGCAATTTTTTGTTGAGGAATGTGTTCCATTTTTACAAACTGAGCCACAGCAACACGTGGCCGGGTACAGCTAGTATATATATATATATATATATATATATATATATATATATATATATATAATTATGATTAAATAGTAATTACCCTTTCATGCCTACAGACACTAGTGTTTCATTCTTACATAATCGTCAGTGCAAGATTACAATATCTACCGGTCGGTAGATTCGAACTCAGGCATGAAGCCGCCTTTGACTTAATTTGCTAAGTGTTTACCTCCGACTCACCTAACAGTTACCATGAGAACAAATAAATGCGTATTTCGAATGCGGATATTAGGAAATCCATAGTGTTCGAACGACAGGAAGTCGTGAACATTGCATAAACGTTAGTTATCTGTCGCTTTCCTGACTATGCCTAGCATTAAGTAATCTTAAAAGGGTGTTGATAATTATATATATATATATATATATATATATATATATATATATATATATATATATATATATATAATAACATGCCGGTCGGCGTTGCTGGTGGTAAAATATGCTTAAATAGTATATTTAAATTCATGCTTATTTCTTATTTATCATTATACAACCAATTTCCTAAAGTTATAACAATATGTCTTGGAGATCATCCGCTAGAATCAAAATCAGAACGTTTAACGCTCCAGCCTTAGTTGTTATTTACCTCTCCAGCGTCGTTACCCTCTGAATTACTGTTGTGGGGGAATCACCCTCCAAATGGACTGTTCTATCCATTATATAAACCATAGACCTTTTGATCCTAGGTATGGATTAAACACCAGAGCGACCCTCGCCTGCTCGGTGACGTTTACTAATTTTTTCAGTTGTAACCTTTTTACGTTGTTGTTCCAGTAATACATTGTTTAAACTCTATTCCGTTGTTCTGTTTTCTTTGTGGCTTATTGCAAGCCATAACACTTGCGACATTGGATTCGGAGAACGTACTCACGTTTAAAAACAGTGTTCTGAAAAACTAAACACTGACGACATTGGATTCAAGAATCATACTAAAATTGAAACCAGTAACGACATAGAAAAAATACTCGCGTTGAAATAGTATTCTAAAAATACTAACGACGTCGGACTCAAATGTTATCAAGCCTCAGGAAATGTCTAGCATAACACTTGCAACTGAAAGGTTCGTGGCAACTAAAAAAAAATTAAAAAAGATCATTACGGGGGAAAAGAGTTGAAAAGAAAAAGGTTCGTCGCGACTTAGAAAGGTAAATTTTTATACTTTTGGAAAAAGAATTCGTCACTTGTGGTTTTCGCTGCTAAAATCGGGGGTTAGTTTTTTAGTCTCTGGAGAAAAATATACACTTGATTTTTTTTTCTTTAGACAATGAACTTTTTATATATTTATATTTTTTTTCTGTTCGTTTTATTATCTGGAGGAAGAAATAAGAAAGAATAAAACGGTTTGTAAAATTCAGCGAACATTTTGAAATTGCTAATGCTGATAAAGCAAAATGGACGAATTGAAAGTAACGTTGGAACATTTGACCAAGTTGCATATCGATGCCGCAAAGCGTCAGTCACGATTCGAGAAACAGCAAAAGGAATAGCAAAAACAGTTAGCGGAATGTCAAATACGAACCGAGGAACAGCAAAAGGAAGTTCAAAAACAGTTAGCCGAACGTTAATTACGAACAGAGGAATTGCTTACAGAAATTGTTCAAAATAATGCGAACGCGGAAAGCAATTAAGCATTTTCTCAGAATAAAATATGAACCGCGATAGACAATTCTAAATACGAGGAAGAGGAAAAATCATTCGCAGCGTATTTTCGGCGTTATGAAGATTTTTTTTAATATTGACTGCAGCAACTGGTCTGATCAAAACAAAACCAGACATCTACTACGAAAATTGGAAACGGCTGAACATGATAAATTCGTGGATTACATCTTGCCTCGGAAAACAGCAGATTTATCATTCAATGAAACGGTAAATTTGTTAACAGAACTTTTCTCGCCGAAAACGTCTCTCTTCCATAAGCGTTGGAGATGTTTGAATGTGGTAAAAGACGATAATGACGATTTTGCCACCTACGAAGCTGTAGTGAACAAACACTGTGATGGTTTTAAGTTGTCTGAACTAACAGCAGAGAATTTTAAATGTCTTGTGTTTGCGCAAGGATTAACCTCGGGAAAAGATGCGGAAATCAGGCACAGAGTCCTTACATAATTAGAAAATGAACCGAACTTAACACTTCAAAAATTGACTGAGGATTATCAAAAAGTAGAAATTATAAAAAATGATGCAAGAAATATCGAAGCAGGCATCGCGAATATAAAAAAAAGTAACTAAGAAAAAACCGTCGAAATGGCACACAGACACTAACCATCGAAATTCAGAAAAACTAAAAGCACCGAGCGCTTGTTTCAGATGTGGTGGAATACATTGGGTAAGGGATTTCGCATTTTAAACAAAACGATGCCATTTATGCAATAAGATCGGTCATAAAAGTTCGCACTGTAAGAAAACTCAGAATAGAAGCCGTGTACGTCAAACCAGAACTAAGGACGTCGTAGATGAAAATCTACGCAAATATGTAACAGTTAATATTTTCGGCAAGGCTATTAAATTCCAATTAGACAGTGGATCGGATCTTTCAATAATAAATCTCAAAACGTGGAAAATATTACGAAAGCCGACTATGTAAAAACTAACAGAACGGCGACGGTCGTTAATGGTACAAAAATTCATTTTGAAGGTGAATTAATTACAAACGTCACTTTACGTTTTCATCTTAAATTCTACGCAATTATGCCTAATGCAGATACGTAATTGTGAAATGAAACCAATCATCTAGTAAGAAACCATAAAAATTAATAATCAATTAAATAACCCTCGTTCTTCAAAAGAATATGCATATTAGTTAACCTTCATGAAGTTGCTCGCATAACCCTGACTGAGTATATGAAAATATTTGTTTTAAAGATTTTTAAATAGGAAAAAGTAAGCTTTTAATATTAATGCAAGAACGAGAAAAATACCAATTATATATATATATATATATATATATATATATATATATATAATGGGCGAATATGAACTCTTTTTCTGGGTCAACGGCCAACTAGCACCGTGTATATTTGTGTGTGTGTATATGTGTATTGGGGTAGAGAGGGCTCCCGTAAGCCGTGGTGAAGGCAACCTTTCTAGGAGAAGCAAATCTCTTATTAAAAAAACCATAAAGCGGAAGACCAGTACCCGCATTAAGCTGGTCTGCAGTTTAATTTGTTGCTGGCTATCTTGCTCTTGCTTGTTGCTGGATCTCAACATTTTGAACCGAGAGAGAGACTTAGCTGTCGTACAAAGCTAAGACTCGTTAACATCATATTTGTATAGATACTCCCTCAGACATTTGGGCTCATGGATTTTAAATGTCTGAGGGAGTGGCACTCGTCTGACAAGACGTTGCAATCATATATATATATGTGTGAACAGACACGCAAATATAAATATATATATTTATGTAAATATCTGTAAATAAGTAGATATGGAAATATGATTTTTTCAATTATATTTTAACTTTTATTTATGCCAATCCATTAATTTATAAAGCTCAATATAATCACAGAGCACATAGCGAATAAATGCCAAAAGCCTATATTCCAAATGTAAAGATGTTGACCATCTTACAATTCCTGTATATATTAAGGAGAACTGAGGATACATCTCTCCCGGTGATTGTAATATATAAACATTGGGGCGATTAATCGGAACCGTAACTGGGAATCGAAATAAAAAACTTAAACTTTTGGGGATATCGGAATCGGTATCAGAATCAGAAAAAAATTATGCCTATTTCCAGAGGCTAATAGAGATTCTTTTAATTGTTATTTTTTTTAATTACTGCTGGTAGTAATTATAAAATAATAAATATTTATTGATTTTAAACTATCAATAAAACTAAAATCTATAGATAAATAGGGAAACTCAATATTTAGAAGTGTATAGAGAATCGGAAGCGGTTCTTGTATTGGAATTTGTTTGGAATGTAGTATGAAATTGGTAATTGTAACAAAATCGGGGGCAATATTGAAATCCTCTCATCACTTATATATATATATATATATATATATATATATATATATATATACATAATACATATATAGATATATATATGCATATATATATGTCGAATTTCTCATTCAGACATAACTTATGTAAGGTTACGTTTGAATGATAAGCTTGAAATTTTAAACATCGAGGATTTTTAAAACCTATAGAAGTGAAATTGCAAACAATAGTATAAATTATGATTTAAACTTTAGGATAAAAATACACAGAAACAAAAATTAATTAAATGAAAAGCTAGACTTAAATAACACATAAAATAGCAAAGAATAACAAAACATAGATATAAATTATTCCTAGCGCGCACGTGTTAAAATGGTATCTGTGAATTCAAAGCATTCACAAACAAAAGAAAGAAATGTAAAGTAAAGGTCAGTTAAACCTTAGTTTGAGAGAAGCGCTGCTGATGACTATTGTGAATAAAAAAACAATAAGTTCGATTGGTTAGCTAGCAAAACTAATTACCACGTGGATACATCTAAATATTCAGTAACACTAATTTCATGTATTTTAGCCTGGTGATGCTGACGATTCAATTTTTAACCTACGCATTTCTGGTGAAAACATTATACTTACATATCATATTAAAATAACTACAAATTCCAACAAATTTCATTTGAAAATATTATTACCTACGTAAGTGTTATGTCAAAATAAGTAAAATTATTGGGTGCTTCTATTGATTATAGACCTTTTTAATCTACTCGTTTCTGGTGTAAACATCATTACCTACTTACACGTCATGTTGCAATTAGAATAAATTCTAAAGCATTTCAGGTTAACACATTATTACCTAATTAAGTGTTGAAATAAGTAATATTATCGAACACTTTTATTGATTAGGTATCATTTTAACTTGCGAATTTCAGGTGAAAACATTATTACCTACTTAATATCATGTAAGTAGTAGTCTAAATTTCATCGCATTTCAGGTGATACAATTACCTACTTCAGTCATATCGAAATAATCTCTCTCTCTCTCTCTCTCTCTCTCTCTCTCTATATATATATATAACTTTCATGCACTTAAAATATTAAAAATAAATAAACCAATAAAAAATGGAGAAAATACTATCGCGTCAAAAAGAAGGGGGCATCAAAATGCAAAATAAACGGGAGATCTCCTTCATCGCGTAGGAAGCGTGGTTCAATACAAAAAGTAGCGTTTCAAAACTTCTAATATCGCTAAAAATAAGGAAGGACAGTATATCTTATATATATATAAATATATATATATATATATATATATATATATATATATATATATATATATATTTAAATAAGGGGTTGGTCACCAAGAATGTGTATTTTTTAACATTATTTTATTATTCCGTGTCTTGGTTTTTCATTAAAAATCATTGAAATTGTTTTTAACGCGTTTCAGACGTTCTGTGAAGCGTCCTCCTCAGAAAGTATTTAAAATGATTAGAATATAATCAAGATGTGTTAAAAATGAAAAGAACATTTTCGTAGTTTATTTGAAATGTTCCAAGAGGTGAAAAAATGATTTCAGAACATTATTACAATGATCTAAACATAATTTTCAATGAAAAACCAAGACACAGAATAATAAAATAATGTTAAAAAATACACATTGTTGGTTACCACCCCCTTATTTAAATATACATCTTTCTCTCGTTGGAATTTCTTAAACCATTATATATATATATATATATATATATATATATATATATATATATATATATATATATAGTAAGTTATAAAATATATATGGCGATTAAGCTACACTGATTATTCCGCGTTTCATCCACTCTAGGATTCTTCAGGCCTGAAGAATCCTAGAGTGTATTACACGCGGATATTCAGTGTAGCTTAATCCCCAGATATATTTTATAACTTACTAATTAGCTCTACCTACGTATTGAGCACTGTAGAAGTAAATACTTAAAGTTTACGCATAGATTTATACTTTCGTATATATATATATATATATATATATATATATATATATATATATATATATATATTATGTGTAAAGCGGGAGTTCTGTGTGCGTGTGTGTGTGTGTCTGGTCACGAATAAGCTCCTATATGGTTGACTATTTAAAAAACTGATTACATATAATGATAGAGGATGTATTGAAGATAAGGAATGGGTATGTTTGATCTGGCAGAACGGTGGTTCATAAAAATTGTGGGGTTCGCGCCTGGCCCCCAAAGTATGGAAATAAAAAAATGAAAAAAAAAAACAACAAACGTTTACAAGTTTTTTTGATATAGATGTACATAAGAATACTTTGATAAGCTTTCAACTTAAATAGGGATGGTATAATAAAATTGTGGGGTCGGCATTCGCGCCTGTACTCCATGAAATTATGGCACAAACTTTAACAAAGAATTTTCATATCTATTTGCGTAAGTATACTTTGATAATTATGTTTCAGTTTGAAGAAATATGGTATAATAAAATTATTGGGTGTTCGTTCGCGCCTGACCTCCATACAATGAAAATATGTCACAAAGTTTTACAAGGTTTTTTAAAAGGGGTGAGGGTCCACAATAACACCTTAACTTTAATCTTAATTCACGTTAGCTTTTATTATTTTTTTGAGTTCAATCATATTGTGTCGAATAAATTCACCTCATAAATTCACGTTCTTATTTAAGTGAAAGTAAAAAAAAAGTCGGAACTTTAGACAATTATCGACACAAATTTTGCATAACTCTGTTTTTTTCCTTCTCTACTTGCACGTGGCACTCTTTCGAAAATAGATAAATAGATAAATAATAAACAATAAGAACGTTACTTGTTATCGTGTTAAAAGAAGGAAAAAATCCCGCTCACGTGATTACGTGTCTTTTTAAAAACATTTACATAACCTTTTTATTTTTATTTATATATCTGTTTAAGCTTTTTTTGTCAGTGTACTAGAAGGAATTCAGTTGATTGCAACTCTTTCTGCGTGTTCTTTAAATTACAATAGTACAACCCTGAATCCGACGCCGCAATACAATACTGTAAAACTGAAACGAAGCTGTTCTGCTTGAAAAGGGCGCCATTTTCTTTTTATTCATATTTATATCGATTCTTTGCTTTAAAAGACTAAAGTAATTACGTGTTTACTTTTTTAATATCCCATTTTGCTGTTTCGGATTATTTTCGATATTTCGTTGATATTATTTAGTAAGAGTGTTTAGCAGAAAAGCCAACAAACGACTACCCGAAAAAGAAACATACAAGACATAAATGTTACCATAGTCATTAAAAGTTCAGTTCATGTTTTTTTTTTTTGCTTTGAAATAGTTTTTAATGCTCTTTACTTGAAATAATTTCAGCGAACCGAAATTAAAACGAAATTTGAGGCGATAACTACTTAAATGAATTTTTATATAAACTACACATACCATAATCGTATATTCCTCAAGCACAAAATAACGGAAAACATTAAAATATGTTTATAAATATTCCTTACGTTGACGGAACTCTCTTGAATTGTTAACACAGAATGCGCAGGTGCCCCTCCTTCAAATTGAAAACGGGGCTCTCAATTTCAAAGTCGCTGCCATTTTGATTTTTGTTTTAACCGGTACGTGAATTAAAAAAAAACAACTTTTTTTACAAACTACTTAAAAATATAAACCAATGAACTTTTCTACCATAAAAGTAACTTTTATTGACTATGGTAATATTTATTTCTTGTATATTTATATTATTATATATATATAACATTTTCTCTTCGTAAGAAAAAATCATTTTGTTGGTCACTCTTGGCTACGAACGGAAACAAAGTTGATATAAAAAAATATATTTTCGCGAAAATTATCTTTACTTTAATCATATTTTGCTTAGGGTAAACTTTTTGAGTATCAAAACCTATCTCTTTACAACCCTCTCCTTTTCATAACCTATCATACTTTCATCAATCAAAGTCCATTTTCTGTAGGCAGTTTTTGAACCCAGTAAACGATGGGTACTTCTGCTATATATATATAAAAGCTGAAATGTTTATATGCAATTTAACTACTTGGAGCAGTGATTACACGTGAATTAATAACATAAATTCTCATTTACATAACTCAATAGTGCAATTGTTTATCACTCGTAATTAACGTGGTACCTTGAACGAATATATATATATATATATATATATATATATATATATATATATATATATAAATAAAGGAAGTGGGGGAAAGAAAAAGAGAACGATATATATTTATAACGGATTGTATATATTTTCCTTTAGATAAATTTATAACGCTTCTTTTATTCACATTTATTTTCTTTTCATCACGAAATGTTAAGTTGACCAGGAAGTCGAATTCGATCTGTATCAATTTAGGATCGCTTTCGGCGAACACTCATAGGAGAAAATCTGCACATCCACATTATTATTATTATTTTTATTTTATTTTTTTTAATCGGCCCGCAAACATTTCTGTATAAGAATAAGGCATTTATAGATCGTTACAGATGGCCCTAAACAAATAATGTTTCTCCTTCGTTTCTGGGCACTAACCCATTCTGATAATCAACATACAAACATTTAGTGATTAAAAATCAGATATATATAGTACGGATGGCCCAAATACCTTATATATATATATATATATATATATATATATATATATATATATATATATATATATATATATATATATATTCTCCGTCTCTTCTAAACACTGGTACCGTCTAATAAAACCTTTATAAACTGTATTCATGAAAATGAGATACTCATAGTTACTGACCACTAAAATAATGAATAATTTTCGCAATCACTCCTGAATACTAGCCCAGTTTAATAATATCTGTACAATGATTTATTGATGAAAATTATCTATTTAAAATAAAAGCTGATGCAAATAATCGATTATTAATTTTTCTGCGTCTCATGAACAATCTATATTGTTTCATCCGATCGAATATGATAAATGAAAGTTGTATCTGTAAGACACTGAGGGATGCTGGTAACGTATTTATTGGAAGGACCACGTGAATGTTGCTTATAGGATGTGTTATCCTGTTTTTATCTTTTCGCCGCAAGCGTCCTGCTAGAATGAACGTGAGGCTACAGCATTCGTTTATTAACAAAAGCCAGTCTACCAAGCAATTCTTGTTATGTTCCAGTTTACCCTTGAATGAAAGTTGATACGTATATCGTAGTGGAGATTTTGGTCTTATTTACGGAAGAATGTAATCCTTTTCTTGTTCTATATTCTTTTTCAATCAGATATGGTCAGGCATAGCTAGATCTACCATGTTACGTCGTTGATCCTGACTTTCCTTCTAGCTGTTGTTGTGTTCACCTTACGGATAACAATGAACTCTTCTACCTAGTATAAACACTGGGAGAATATGCATCGGGTATACACACTTGGCAATCGGGCTGACATATAACCACTTGTCTTTGTTGTATTTGTTTTTCTTTTCAATATATTTCCTTTCAACTAAATACCGAGTTGTGTCTTTCTTCCGTATCCTAAACGGTCCACAACACTAACCAATCTTTTGACTGACCACAAATAAAAATCTACAAAATCACGCACACACACACACACACACACACACGCACACGCACATACGCACGCACACACACACACACGCGTATATATATATATATATATATGTATGAATTAAATGAAAGCCTATACTCATTCGAAAAAATATTTATGTCAATAATAAAAAAATAAAAACAATAATCAATTTACTATAATGTAATTAATCAATGCTTCCAGTTTCAAGAGACAATGAACACTCCTGCAAGTGCAGTTGCGTGTTTAATTGTGAGACAAAGGTTGCGCAATCCACAACCACACCTCTCCCGAATCTGCACCTATTGGGTCCAGCGGTAAGTAAACGCCCAAAACTAATTGGAAACAATGGTGAGACAAGTTGACAGCATATGCAACACCTAGAATTCTCAAATGGCCACCCATTTTAGTACTGAGTAGGCTGCACGTTGCTTAACTCCGGCGATGTGTAGGGAACCGGCATGTTAACGTGCATACCGTTTATACACGTTAATCTAATTAATTATGTATTAACAATATTATAATCTAATAATTAATTAAATGAATTAAAATAATAATTATTATAATCAATATTATATAAAATTAATCAAAACATTAATCTAATTAATGATAAATTTAGATAATTAATCTAATTAATGATATAATGATCAACTGAATAGTCAAATTAATAATAAATATAATTAAGGATAGTAATAAATCTAATTTATTAAGGATATTAATAAATCTAATTTATAATAAATAAAATAAATCAAAATAATAATCTATTTAATGATAATGTAACACAGCGCATATAGCGCTTATGAAAAAAATCAGCAGCAGCCGTGGGATAACTGACTAGCGAAAATAGTAGTAGCAGCAGCCGTTTAAACGATATGCAGATTAGCAAGTGTGCAAGCGTTGGCGTCATGAGAAGAAAAAAAAGGCATAAAAGATGAAATCACGTGGTCTAGCTAGAGAAGCAACTTACCACCTGGGAAGATGGACGTGTGAAATGAGGGCGAAAAGGCGTTGGCTAAGGCCGGTGTGAAATGTCGGAAGAGACACGTTAAAAAGCATATGTTAAAAGCCAGAGCATTGTAAAACACGTGTGTGCAAAGAAGATTTTTTGAGAGATAGTGAAGTGCACCGCGAATAAATGGTTTTCATTTGCACTTAAAAAAAAAAAAAAATGCCGAGTTGGATTTTTATTCATTTTCTTCTTTTTATTTGTTCCTTTGCGACAAAATCTAAGACAACATGCGATTTCGAGGTTTGATATGTAACGACACGGTTAAAGTGTAACGGCCACGTTACAAACAAAATTAATTTATTAATAATATAATCCTCTAATAGATTTAAAAAACAAAACAAAACATAACATGCAAATGTATGAATTGAATAAAACCTATTTCACTCTTCTTCCTGAAATAATTCTATTCCTCGCATCATTTTTTTTTTAAATATCAATCCCTGCTGAGTTGTAAATATAAAGTTTCGCGGGTTCTCTGGTTGCCAACTCCATACACACGACAGGACAATGAAATAGCGTAAAGAAAAACCCGTGTGTCGCAGCTCTTGGAATTTGTCAAGGCGAAATATGGCCGCTGACAATTTTGACATATTGCAGACACACTTTTTTCTCCACGATTGCAAGATTGTCTCCCGCAGTCAGAAGATAGTTTTTCACCTAGCTTGCAGGAATATGTTGATTCATATTTCTCTTGCGGGTTTGAATTGTTTTTTTAGAAAATACGGGCTGACCATGAATTAAACTTATTGACAATAAAATGAAAAAAAAAAAAAAAAAAAAAAAAGAAACAAACACATATTTATTCATAGCTATAATAGTTTAAATATTAACGCTTTTTTTATACCTATAGATACTAGTACTTCATGCTAACGTAACCATCAGCGAAAGAAGTTATTATTACTGCTAGTCGAGGGATTCGAACCCAGTCTTTAAGCCATCCTTAACATCGTTGACTATCGTATTTCCACCAGGCTACCGACAATAAACCGACAATTAACGCATAAATGAAAGAACACTTAGTATTCATAAGTTCCATGTCAGCGTATATTCACAATAAATAGTCGGAGAAAATATTCTACGAGAAGTCGGAATGATGCTTTTGCGCTAAAGTTGTCAGCTTTGCTCTCAATTAACTAAACAGGGCCCGCCTTTAATTTCTTAAAGGGTCTTTATAACCATACTACTTAAAATAAATATTATTTTTGTATATCTACAGACGCAAGTTTTTCATGCTTACGCATATATATATATATATATATATATATATATATATATATATATATATATTAGAAGAGATTATTCCAATATATTTATTTAATATATTTAAAATAAATTAGCAAATGGTAATGTACATATACCAATAAGAATTTAAGTCATGTGAATTGACTCAAATATTAAGCAACATGATTAACATTTATGTAATCAACCATATATATATATATATATACATATATGTATATATATATATATATATATATATATATATATATATATATATTAGAAGAGATTATTCCAATATATTTATTTAATATATTTAAAATAAATTAGCAAATGGTAATGTACATATACCAATAAGAATTTAAGTCATGTGAATTGACTCAAATATTAAGCAACATGATTAACATTTATGTAATCAACCATATATATATATACATATATGTATATATATATATGTGTGTGTGTGTGTGTATAGGTGTATATGTAGATATGTATATATATATGTATATATATATGTACGTATACATTTGGTGGTCAAAGTCTGGTGTGGACGTGTGTTAAAAGCACACAGATGTCTTAGCATCATACTGTGCTTCTCCCAGACAAATCAACCCCACGTGTACGCCGTGACCACTGCCACGCAGACGGGGCTCTGATGAACGGCGAGTGTCCTGCGCCGTATAACTGGACCACCACTGTCTTGTGGGCCAAAGTTCTTTTAACCAAAGGCTAAGGGTGAGGTAACCCTGACAGAAACCTCCAGAGGAGCTTAGGCCCTGTAAGCTGCATCTCGTGGAATATGCTCTGGTACCCAGCAACCTAAGGCTCAGTCATGGATCAAATGGCATAATTGGTGGAGAGGGCTCCGTAAGTCGTGGTGAAGGCAACCTCTCTAGGAGAAGGGAAACCCTGATATAAAACCTGCGGCGACTGCTGCATCCAATGATATTGACTTGCTCTTCTTTTTGGTTCAATGTGGCAGTTGTTCAGAGTTGTTCTCGGTGCAAAGTTTTTACTCACTGTAAAAGCTTCAAACACAGGCATTACTTGATATGTAATGGAATACACATTTTACCATCAGTGTGTATCTCGATAACAAAAAGGCTGGCTGTAGCCTAAAACGGCAAACGGACATTCAATGAGAACTGATGCGGATATGGCAGTCAATGGAAATAAAGGCTCTGGTACATCCAAGGTCTGGTCCGACAGGTGTTCAGGGCACCACAACCTGGACCCGGTGCGCAGGACTGTAGAAGGTTCATAGAAGTTACCATCCGCCACGTGCTGCTAGTGGCGCTCATGTCTGCCTCATTTGAGCCAAAGATGTATAAAGTAATGGCAATACTCGAGAACGAGTTTGCCGCCATCATGTACGCATATATATATATATATGCATAAATGTAGATACGTATATGCATATATGTATATATATATGCATAAATGTAGATACGTATATGTTTATATGTATATATATGCATCAATGTAGATACGTGTATATATGTATGCATATATGTATAATATGTATATATATATATATATATATATATATATATATATATATATATATATATGCTTGTATATATGTGGAGCTCAAAAATTAGTGTGGATATGTGTAAAAAACATACAGATGTCTCTAGCGTCATATATACCTTATCCCAGTCAAATCATCCCCACGTGCACATCATGAATCTTCGTGTTCCTCTTTCACGCAACAGATTCATCACTATTTTTTCAGTCTATGCACCAATTCTCTAAGGGAATGAAGATGGAATATTGTGTTTCTACGAGTCTCTGCACTTCATTGTTGCATCTACACCAATTAATGAAAAAAATATTTTTCTTGGTGATTTCAATGCCCATGTTGGGAAAAAAACTATGAAATATGGAGTGCTATTGGCTGCTATGGTATCGGTACCATAAATACTTATTGTCTTAACCTTCTAGAGCTGTGTTCAGAATTTAATCTTGCTATTTGTAACACTTTTCACCGTAAACTGAAGCACAAAGCTACTCAGACACATCCACGTTCAAGGCATGCCCACCTTATTGACTTTTTCATCTCGAAAACGCGACCTTAAAGATGTCATAACATAGATCACAAGTGAGAGAGGAAAGTTTAATCTACGAATCCGTAAGAAAGTTCGTCATAGTGGCGTTAAGATGCCTAGCCGTATTGATATCGCCAATTTTAAGTTGCCTGAAGTTCAAAAGAGTATGGTGGAAAAGCTTGATAAACTTGCATTTGATGGCACATGTGTGAATTTCAAGACTTAGATTTATTCTGCTGGTGCTGAAGTTCTTTGCTTCAAAAGAATTTTGAACAGAGAATGGCTTGAAATTAATCAATTGCTGATGAATAAACAAGCTATTTATGACCTTATTTCGTGAAAATCATTTCGATCATACAAGTAATTTGAGACAATACAAAGAGGTCAAAGTCATATTGCAACGTTAGCTCAGAAAAATGAAAAACCAATGGTGGATGAATATAAGAAAGCAGATCCCAAAGGCGTTTTATATAAAGATTTCGAATTAATTTTATGGACTGCTGCGCCAAATATTTGGTTCTCCAAGCCCTTTAATATCTCTCCTGATGTCGAAAGGTGGTTGTTTTGTTATTAAGGATCCAGATAATATTTTGAAAAGATGACAGGAGTACTTTATTGATGTGTTTCAAAATCCCCCGGCAGTGGATGCTGACGCAATTTACAGCCTACCACAACGTCGTGTTCAGAATGGATCGTTTGCCTAGTCTGGATGAAGTTCAGTTGACTATCGTACAAGTCAGCTGTAGCAAGACACCTGATTTGGATGGTTTTCACGTGGAGTTTCTTAAAATTGGAGGTGTGAATATTACTGGTGATATTCTTGGTTTTGTTGAGGAGATCTGAGCATGGGCTCCTATTCAACAGGATCAGATTGATGTTGTCTTGGTGGCCCTGTTTAAAGCAAAGGGGTAGAAGAATGTTTGTGACCACTACCGTAGAATCACACTGTTGGAAACTGCTGAAAAGTTCTCCTCCGACTTCTATTAAACATGTTACTGGAAGATGTTTGTTTTAATGGTATTCCAGTCACCAAGTGGCTTTAGGTCTGGCAGAAAAACTATAAATATGACATTTTCGGCCCGGCAAGTCCAGGAGAAATGCATTGTGTTTGTGACTCTGACCAAAGCATTTGATACCGCCAACAGGGATACTCTCTGGTTGATCTTAGAGAAAGTATGATATCCCCTAACATTTGTTAGTATATTCAAGAAACTGCACAGGGAATATCGAGTCTCCTTTAACGGAAAATTGTCTGATGAAATCCTAATTGACGATAGTGTCAAACAAAGTGATATTCCTGCCCCTACTCTGTTCTCTATATTTTTTCTTGCTCTACTTGCTCATGCGTTT
This sequence comes from Euprymna scolopes, assembly GCF_053919585.1. Taxonomy (NCBI): domain Eukaryota; kingdom Metazoa; phylum Mollusca; class Cephalopoda; order Sepiida; family Sepiolidae; genus Euprymna; species Euprymna scolopes. The sequence continues at coordinate 113,181,348 of NC_136496.1, forward strand.
CGGGACTGCGATAAGGGTGCCATGTTAAGTTCTGAATCATTAGTCGCATTTTTAATATTATGTTTAATGCCAGAACGAAGCTGCATCATGTCTTAGTTTTTAGTTTAGCAGTCGATGTTTTTTTTGTCGCACACTGAAGCTGATATAAAGCATATAATGGATCGCTTTGCTGACTCTGTCACTGCCTTTGGTCTGAAGACCAGTCTGTCTAAAACAAAGGTGATGTTTACTCTTGCACAGGGTCAGTAATACCCGGAGTCTAACATCATGGTATGTTGTGCTAGGCTAGGAATAGTCGATTCGTTTGTCTACTTTGATAGTTCTCTGTCGATGGTTGGCTCTCTCGACACTGAAATTCACTGATGAATTCAGAAGGCCGCTGCAGCTTTTGGAAGATTGGAGAATAGAATCTTTCCGTGACATCATAGACAGGACGGGGATCTTCGTTTACAAAACCTATGTATTAAGCACACTGCTGTATTCATCGGAGACATGGACATTGCATCAAAGGTACATTAAATGGCTTGAACGATTCCACCAAAAATGCTTGAGATGTATCTAAAACATCAAGTGGCAAGCACAAGTACCCGACACTGAGATCCTTGTGAGAGCATGTTGCTCTAGTGTTTAGGCTCTTGTAATCAGATCTCACATGCGTTGGGTGGGCCACGTGGTACGAATAAAATATTGTAGGCTGCCGAAAAAATTTTTTATGGGGAGCTCTCAACATAAGCCTAGGAAGAGGTTCAGGGACTGTACAAATAACAACTTGAAAGTCTTGCAAATCAACATCGACACGCGGGAAGAATTTACTCTGCCAAGGCCGTCGTGGCGAAAGCTTGTAAGTGAAAGTTGTGATGCTCTAGAGAAAAGAAAGCAAGACCACAGTAATCTGAAGCGAGAGCTTCGCAAAGGTTTAATTGATGATCTTAACCATGACAAACAGCTGAAAATGCGACATTTGTGAACGAGTGCTTCTGTCAAATGCTGGATACGTCAACCACCTTAAGTCACACAAAACTCCTGCTCAGGTCAACTTTGCACCTATTAGTCCGAACCAAACGATCTTTTAACATGCAGCAAAGTTTGCACGTCTACTGCTGGTTGAGAAGACATATGATTGTACATAGGAATACCAGCCTCCAGGGGAAGTCAACTCAGTGGAAATAGCTGCAATTGTATGTCCCATCTGCTTCAAGATGTGCAAATCTGCAGTGGTACTGCAGAATCATCTGAGACGGCATGGGCGACGAGATGGAGAGAACTCACTGTGACATCGATCATATGGAAAGATGCAGCAATCATCATATATGTATGCATTTTATATATGTATATGTTTATATGTATGCATATATACGTATATTTGCGGCGAATTCTTATCAATGCCAATCTATTTGCAGAGCGCACGATTTTTTCTTTTGATTACTTTCTTAATTGTTTTCTCCACTCTGCTAACTAAGTTTCGGGTCTATCGATGTGGTCACTAATCTATTTTACATTTATGCTAGTTGGCCGCCCAGCGTTTACCGGTGGTAGACTACGCTTAAATATGATATTTTAATTCATGCCGATTTTGCATTTATTATTATAGAGCATATTTTCTATTGGTTGGTTGGGTGGTTGTTTTTGTTTTACGGCATATCAAGCCTTTTCGGGTTATTTAATGCCGAATCCAAAGATTTTGAAGAAAATTTTTTTTAATAGAATATATTTGTTGTTTTCACGTCGGTTTCTATTTAACCCATAGTTGGGAACCTAACAGGTACTACCACTCCGGGTCAGAGTGGACCTGGGAGCAATTGTAATTAAAGGGTGGCTCCACACTCTTCAAAGCCCGCAAGCTGGGGCCTCATCACTGGATATAGTTTAAGGTCATATCCAGGACCCCCATTAAGGGACTTTTACCCTCTGCAGGGGGACAGTCGTATTCTAATGCCCCACCGACAGGGCCATATTCTCTATTGATTATTATATTGTACCCAGTATATTGTAGTACTTCAAAAGTAAAACATATGATTTGGGTGTCATCAGCTAGAATCAAAATGAAAATAGTTAACGTGTTAGCCTTAGTAGTTACCATTTGAGCTCTCGTAAGATGGATAAGAAATTGCAAAAATGAACCGACTTTAACATATAAATATATATTTTTTCATGTGTGCAAGAGCAGTTTATGTCGATCTGCATCTGCAAATTTTCACATTTTCAATTTTGACTGCTTAGCAGCTATTTTTACCGATTAAAGAAATTATTCTATAGATATAAATTTTTAAATTACATTTTCAGCCCAAACAAGACACAGTGCTACTTTGATGTAGGAGGCTGCTATCAGAGACATGAGTTGCAGGAATACTATTTAGGGAGTTGAGCAGCAAGATGCCTGTTCACATTACACTTATGCATGGCAGTACAGTTGGGGAAGCAGGAACCCAAAGGAAATTCCAAAGTCTAACAGTTCTAGGGAGAAACTGTTAGAGCAGAATGCTTTCTTACATCTAAAGATCTCTACTATGTAGGACTTTGCTGCTTGTCAGGTTTGTCGGGGGTATTTACGTCGAGGGGGTACAAGTGCTTTTAGCTCGTCGGAGCATCCAACGTTAAACTACTTGTAGAACAGGCAAAGGGATGCAACATTTCGTCGATGGGACAAAGGTTGAAGCTTAAATGACAGTTAAGGATCGATCAGGTTGGCGACTTTCTTCTGAACCTTGTCCAGGAGTGAGAGACTAGTAGCAGATGCACCAACCCAAATGTGACAACAATATTCCATACATGGGCGAATGATGGCCTGTAAAGGTACAGGATACTTTCAGGCATAAATAATAGCACGGTAGCTTTGGCAGTGCTCTCAACTGATCTGTTCAACTCATGTTTCCTGTAAATATTAAGCCGAGGAGTTTGAAAGGAGTACTTTCAGCTAATGTATATTTAGCAATAGCTATAATGGGTTAAAAAGGTTCCTTGTAATTATTGGAGAAAACAAGCTTAGTTTTGGCAGTATTTAATGTGATTATTCATTTTTGTCCCCATTCCACTACAGATTGGAAGTCTTCCTCTAGTGTTTCTGTCATATAAATTCCCTATATATCAAGTTTGAAATCTGTAGACCAAAAATTGCAGACGAGTTTGATAGAGACCGCTCAGTAGACAGACAGATAGACAATATCATTAATGAAATAATATTTGAAAATAGAAATTAAATCACTTTTATCTAACCTAGAAAACAACGCGATCAGAACGAATTAGAAATCTTTTTTTTAAATTATTATTTTAACGCCCTTTTCTGTTTTCTTCACGTGTAGCATTAAAACTCGCTCGCTGGACACTTATCCTTCGGTTCTTTAAGCATCGAAAACTGTGTATCCTCTAGTTTTGTTTAAAAGTTCTTTCTGGAAATCTTGGGTGTGTGTCGATGTAATAATTTGTTCCAGAATTCTTTTGCTCATTTCGTCGGCACTGACATCATATTTCTGAACCTGCTGTGAGCATCTCTTACAAATGTGTCAAGGGTTTCAAAGGTTTGTTTCTGGCAGAACGATTACGTCTTCAGTCTAAAAGACATCGGGCATATACGGGAAAAAAGTTGCCAACATCCTAAGTGAAAGTAAAGGTTGCCAACATCCTAAGTGAAAGTGATTTTGTGGAATGAACTGAATTTGAACTTGGGACAGCCAAGTAGTCATTCAACGTGTACATCATCATCATCACCATCATCATCATCATCATCATCATCATCATCATCATGCTTTTAGCGATTGCAATTTCTCATTTCGCCAAGCAGATAGTATAGTCGGGCGTATGCAAATTCATATGCTCTCTAGCATTCGGTATTCATAATCTTTGCAAATATAAATAACAACGAAGCTGAGGAGTAATGTTTTTAAATGCACAGCGCGATGCCTGTCAATGGTGATGTGGTTTAATGGATTTACTTATCAAATCGACTGTGAGAGTTGACAGAGAAGGTGGTTGGGTACAGACATCTCATTTAATCTCCGCATCGCATTATTTGTCAGTACTTATCGAACAAAACCAACAATTTTTCAACAGATTCGATAAAGCAACAAACAAACAAACAAACAAACAAACAAAACCCAAACAAATAAAAAGCATTGGCTTTCTTATTAATTTATACTGAAATCATTCAATGAAACAAACGTCAGTTCACGCAAACACACCATTAATTCTATATCTATCGAGACCGGGTTTATACACACACATATATACAGAGAGAGAGAGAGAGAAAGAAAGAAAGAAAGAGAGAGAGAGAGAGAGGGGGAGAAAGAGAGAGGACTAATCCAAGTTATATATCTAACATTTCGTCTTTATTTCTAGACTTCACCGGGATGATTTAATTGACGAAAATACAATATCAGTACAATATTTGAAAATGTACTTGTTGTGAAAAGGATGTCAAGTATATTTTATTTTCTTCAATTTAATCATTCCGAAGAAGATTTGAAATAAAGATGAAATATTGATAAACATTTTACTTGCTTTGTTCCTTATTAATCTCTTCACCTCGTAGGAATATTATTTCTATTATTCTCATTACGCACACACACATACACACACATATCTTTTTCAATTTTCTTGAATATGTTTTTGCTGGTGAGAGAGCATCCTACCGGATGTTACAAAGCACTCACTATCTTGTACACTCCAACTGAGAGAGTTTTGTCTAAAGATTCTAATCGCCCCCTTTTTCTTTCTGCTCTGTGTAATCCAATATCATTGGGGTACGAATTTCTACGAAGGTATCTTTTTTCTCCTTTTTCGTCCCGTGTCACAATGTCATATTTAATAGCTTCGTTTTCTTAGTACGTAGAAATCGATGTGTGAAAGGAATTAGTTTTATCCCTTTTTTTGTTTGAAATGAAATTTAAAATGGATGAAAATACAAGCCATATAACATGCATAGGCCCATCAAAAACGTAAAAAAAAAGAATACATATTCTTAACATGTGGCAATCAATGTATGCGTTTTGTTATTAAAGACAAGTTTGATTTACAAAATTGTTATTTGAAACTTAATAGTAAAAGGAAACGAAATAAATATTATTTCAAACGTAAGCGTTATGAAGCCACGAAAATGCGTTTTGAAATTTAAACGTGAAAAGTCAGCGTAAGTGCTATTTAAAAAGTAAGCGTGAAAACACGCCGAAAATGCTATTTGATATTTTAACATGAGAAAACAAAAAAATTGCCAGTTGAAACGAAGCGAGAAGAAGTAATAAAAATTTATTACACACTTAAGGATGCAAAACAAAAAAACACCAAAATCCTATTTTAAACTTAAGCGCTAAGAACCGACGACCATGATATTTAAAGCTTAGGCTTAACACCAACCAAAATAATATTTAGACTTTCGACAAAAATGCTATTTGAAACTTAAACTTTAAAACCGACGAAAAAATATTTGAAACTTAAGCATTAAAACCGACGAAAATATTATTTGAAACTTAAGCGTTAAAACCGACGAAAATATTATTTGAAACTTAAGCGTTAAAAACCGACGAAATTTTATTTGAAACAACGTAAAAAGCTGAGGAAAATGCTATATTAAATTTAACTGACAAAAATTTTATTTGAAACTTAATCGTAAAAACGAAAACAAAAATGCTATTTCAAACTTCAGTGCAAAAGACCTACTAAAAGGCTACTTGCAACTTAATCTTAAAACAAAAAAATAATATTTAGAATTTTAGCGTGAAGAATTGATGAAAATACTAAGACTTAAGCGTGAATATCTACCAACAAACAGATCTTCTTATGGAGATGCTTTTGCAAATTTAAAAAAAGATGCATTCAATCTGCCTTTCTAAATTTTATGTCAGTCAAAGATCTTAAAAATAAAGGGGCTACTTTCTGGGAGATACATATACATTCGAATGTTCCATTGCAGTTCTCTGTTATCTCGCAAGTTAGGAATGTTAATATTCCTTTTGATTATTGACAAGTTAATATTTTATAAGGCATCTTTTTTTTGCTCTCTTGGTCTTACTAGATTGCAAGACAAGAATATATATTATTCCTAAATTGGAATTCATTTTTTTGAGATGAGCATTATATATATTAATTTATTTTTATTTCGGACTACTAGTCTCATCTTTTTAAAAAAAATGAATTCCAATTAAGGAATAATATATATACCAATCGGTACGGGCCCGACTATGGAAGATCAGATAATAAATAAAAGTGGATTTACAAGATCAAAGAATCCAACCTTGATCGCCCTTCGGGGCCCGTGGCGCAGTTGATAGAGACGTTGAATCTCTACAGTTCCAGATGAACATTGTCTGAAGATAGCGGTTTCAATCCCACCCAAAGCGTGCCAGAGGTTAATTGGCCAAAAATATGGTGAGACGACAACAACTACGGATGGCAGTGATGGCTGAGAATGCAGTTAGGAGATTCGAAGTTCCTATCCGTCGCGGTTACCACCTGACGAAGGCCAGAGGAATTAGTTGGCCGAAATGTTGTGAATAAACAAACCAATAAAAGATGAAAAACAACAACTAATAAAGATGAGACTAGTAGCCCGAAATAAAAATAAATTAATATGCAAGACAAGAATGTTGTGTTATTTTGAATATTTAGTCAAGGTTTATTTGTAAGGAGAAATATCTTCATGCCAGGTTGCTCTAACAAACCCATGTACAGAGAGATGTAAAGCACGTGACGGCATTGTCTTATGTGCATTCACGTTTTCTCAGTCTGATTATCAATAAAAATGCACTTTCAAAGTCAAGCGTGACTTACTATTCAACATACAAACATAATAGAGACGTTTGAAAAGTTTGATCACACCAAGACATTTGTCTTATTCAGTTTGAATTATTTACCTAGATAATATTGCATAAGGGATTAATGATTTGGAAGAAACCTCCTGTAGAATTGACGCAAATAACATTCCCCACCGAGAGCATACCAAAGCGCATGTGTGGAGGATACATGGAGCAGGTTTTGAAAAACAAATAATGTGGCGATCGCACATTCGCAAATAGAAATAACATAAATAGAAATATTTGAAAGATTAAGATAAGATTAAAATACTATCCTGTAACTTAAACGTGAAAAAAAACGTACTAAAATGCTGTTTGAGATTTAAGTATTAATAACTGAAAAAAATTCTTATTTGAAACTTATGCGTAAAGGACTGACGCAAATACTATCTCGCACTTAAACGTGTCTTATCTGCTGACAGACAGACCAGCTTTAGCAAATTTTAAATGAAATTCATTCAAACAGCTTAAAAAAAAAGATATTCATGTGATTTTGTTCTACGAGAGAGTTCAACAAGTAATGCCTCTTATTTTTTATTCCACCCGAATGAATCAGAGGAGATTGCAAATTACATTTTTTGTTTAATAACGAGATACGCATTCATAGCCTGAAAGTTTCATCTCTCGGTTTCAAATATTGATGGTGTGAACCTCCAAGATTTCAGAGTGGCGACAGAGATGCGATTGAGATAGCGCGCTCCAGACTTTCATGGCCAAGGGATCAAAGAAGCTGGCAAAAATAAATAAATAAATAAAATAAAATAAAATAAAATAAATAAATAGAATAAAAAATAGTAGTGACTATGTCGAAAAATAAATTTTGGGGTACAAAGATAGCTCGTTTTTATTGTAACACTTTCGTCTTCCGTAGCCTTTCAACGTTTCAGTTTTGAAGTTAAAAACGGAAGCCTTACTTTTGCAACGACCTCCATAGCTAGGAATGGGGCATCTTACCAGATACCAGATATTCACTCGCTATTTCGTACATTCTAACTAATTGCTTGCATCTCTCTTGCTCTTGGTTTACCGGGTATATGCGCAAGGTAGTTTTTGATATTCTTTTTCATTTGTCTGGTGGCTCATATTATTACTGGAATTATGGAGATATTCCTAAGATTCCAGATTTTTTTGATGTCGTGAATGTTAATGATCTTGGTCCACAACACATTGTAGTCTGTATCGCACTGTAGATAACCTACTGTTTATTTTATGAAATTATTTTATATAATCATTTGAAAAAAATTTAAATTGCAAAATTGACACAGTTTTACAGCCTAACATAAATGCATTTGAGAAGTTTTATCACCGCACAAACAGAAGGGCCCTATATATATATATATATATATATATATATATATATATATATATATATATATATATATATATATATTAATCAACAGTGGGCAGTTTAATAAGACAGGGACGCGTTCGAATAGAATATTTTTCTTTAGAGCACTACCATGATAACTGACCCTTGATTTTAAACTGTACTTCAAGTTATTATATAAAAATAATTTTATAAAGTCAAAAGTAGGTTCGCTACAGTGCAATGTAAAATACAATGTATTGTGGCCTAAGCCATTGAAGGGAGGCATGCGAAGCTTCATACCAGTGCTAGCACACACACACACACACACACACACACACACACACACATATATATATATATATATATATATATATATATATATATATATATATATATATATATATGGCATAATCACGTTGACACACTGCTTCCCGCTGGATCACCGAATTTAAGCAAGGTTGAACCTGATTAGTACTAAATGGGTGACCGTTTGGGATTTCCAGGTGCTGTACGTACTCTCGTCTTGTCTCAGCATTGTTTTCAATCGTCCTGGAAGCAAACAGTGCCTATTCTGAGGTATGGGTAGAGATACTACAGGGGGTATCCTTTGTCTTTAGAGACTGAACGGAGGCATCTCTCTCTCTCTCTCTCTCTATATATATATATATATATATATATATACTATATATATATATATATATATACTATCTCTCTCTCTCTCTCTCTCTATATATATATATATATATATATATATATATATATATATATATATATATATATATATATATATATATATACTAGCAAAAGTACCCGTCGTTGACTGGGTTCAAAAACAGCCTACAGAGAATGGACTCTGATTTATGAAAGTATGATAGGTTATGAAAAGGAAGGATTGTAAATTTGGGTTGAATTTGGGGGTATCAAAACCAAAGCAAAATATGATGAAAGTAAAAATAAAATAGATAAACCCCATAATTTATTATACCATACCTGTTCACACTGAAACACTTATCACAATATTCTGTGGATCTATTATTATTGCTAAACTTTGTGACATATTTCCATTCTATGTAGGTCAGGTGCGAACGAACACCCCATAATTTTATTATACCATATTTCTTCAAACTGAAACATAATTATCAAAGCATACTTACGCAGATACATATGAAAAGTGTTTATTAAAGTGTGTGCCTATTTCCATTCTATGGAGGCCAGGCGCGAACGCAGACCCCGCAATTTTATTATACCATCCCTATTTAAGTTAAAACATACTTATCAAAGTATTCTTATGTACATCTATATCAAAAACACTTGTAAACGTTTTTTTTTTAATTTTTACATTTTTTTATTTCCATACTTTGTGGTCCAGGCGCGAACGTAGACCACCCAATTTTAATGAACCACCGTTCTACCAGATCAAATATACCCATTCCTGTGTCTCGATGTCTCGTTAAATCTTCTATCATTATATGTAATCAGTTTTTTAAAATAGTCAACCACATAGGAACCTATTCGTGATCAAGCACACACACACACACACACACACACACACACACACACACACACACACACACATACACACACACACATTCAGCTTTATATTATAAGATATATATATATATATATATATATATCGATTTATCTGAGACGTTCAGAATATAAGGTGGGTATTTAGTTCTCAGCCACTACAATAACTGTGACACTAAGGTCGGAAAACGGATTGTCAGTACTTCAGAGGAAGACCCTCTAAAAGATTCATGTTAAGTTCCGTCGGCATTCCCGACAGGGCACCTCAGGCGATTAGTAATAAATTAACCTATCCTCAAAGAGATAAGACAAAGCCTGAGATGGTGGACCCCATAGAAATGCAGAGAACCAGCTTTACACCGCAATCAACAAGAACCAGTTCATTGATTAAAGCTCTGTTGATTTTAGGAGCCGAGGACAAAAATTCGGGTCGAAGTTGAGAATGAAAGGTGACAAAGAAAGCTATCAAACAAGATAACAATTCCCCACATTTTTTAAAAATTGTTTAATGTCATAAATGTTAATATTAATCATAACAGAAAATGCACAAAGAGATGATGAGAAAGTAACCAACGTTCGTTAACGAGTTTTATCAACGACGATATTTAGTTAAACATGCGAACGCACACACAAATGCAAAGAAATAAAATAAATAAACGATTGGCGGTTTTTTTTTCTTCTTAGGGAATAAATGTTTTTTTTTTCTTTTTGTTTGTAGAACAAATACATTCGTGAAGCATAAACTCAGTAAAGTAAAAAATGAATAAAAATACTAAGAGAAATAAAAAAATATATATATAAACTTATTAATTTTTCGAAATTATTCAATTGGATTTCCCGTTCGTCCAGCGATTTTCTCCATCAATTGATTGTCCAACTTAATAACATTAAAATACCGCAGAAATCAAAACAAACAATGAGCGCCGCCATTTTTCATAATTCATTATTAAAAGATTTTAGTTTTGTTTATCATATTTAAGTCGGGCAGCGAGCGGATATTTTCTTTCTCTTTTTTGATTCATTATGACGAGACTGAATCATTCAAAATTTTGACTTGAAGTTAAACAAATATCGTCGTGTCTTAATTATTATTCATAGTGGCATCCTTATAAAGAATGGTGAAGCGGTATTTAATGCACTGACTTGTTGGCGGTGTTGTTGTAACTTTTACTTCGATATCTTATGAAATTGTCATCATAAATTTATTTCTTTAGTTGTTATTATAGTTTTATATTTAAACTCCCCTTTCCTTTTACAATTTGGTTTATCTATTTATCTATCTATCTATCTATCTATCTATCTATTCGCATATATCTATCCCAGTCTTTTCATAACTTGCAATCTCTACATTATGATTGCATTGCTGTAGTTTTATATATAAAATCCCCTTTCCTTTTACAATTTAGTTTATCTATCTATCTATCTATCTATCTATCTATCTATCCATCCATCTATCTATCTATCTATCTATCTATCTATCTATCTATCTATCTATCTATCTATCTATAGATCTATCTATCTATCTATTCGCATATATCCATCCCAGTCTTTTCATAACTAGCAATCTCTACATTATGATTGTATTGCTGTAGTTTTATAAATGTAAATCTAATGAAAGTTCGAAGTTTATCAAAAATTCTTCAATGATAAACAGCATTATTATAGTATTTTCTTTATTCATACAAACATTGTTGGCTACATATGTGCATACATGTTTCTGTTGCGATTTAATGCAATGTCGCCAGGATAAATGTTACAATGAAACCCGATTTTAAATAAAAATATTTTTATATCGAAAGTCCTGTTATTTGAAAACGAAAAGAAAAATTTTAACGGCCTTCTTACTGGGAATTTGCAAAAGACTAGCTAATTAGTACAATGTTATCGACGAAATTAGTCAGTTTAGTGGGCCGCTGGATGACAGGAATTTTATCGAGGTTTTACCTGATAACCTTTTGTGTGGATCATGTCTATACGGATGCGCAGGATGTAACCCACAACAAGTACGAATACGAGAAGAGAAAGCTACATACCTTGGAGTATGCCTGCCTGAATGACTCAGTCTCGCCATCAGGTGTTAATAAGGGTAAGGTTGTGCCTGTGTAAAAATTGTTGATTATTTTTGTTGGTATAAAATATAATCTTAGAATCTCAAACACCTTATCTTTTTCAACCGAGTTAAACGCAATGGTATCATCTGAGACTGGTACCAAAGTTTTGGACAAACATTTATAGAAAAAGTGTAGATATACAAATTAAGCTAAAGATTATGAAAAAAGCTTAAAATTCTAAATTATTGTTGGTATGTTGTCAGGACCAAATGCTCCAGACGACTTTAGTTGTTTTGTAGCTGTTGTCTATATTAAATGGAGACGTATTAATCAAATGTACCTCATATCTGTTCACTTTGAATACTTTTGCATTTAGGCAGTTAGCGTTTTTACCAAAATTAAAATAATTCTCCGTGCATTTTTTTAGTAGATCCACCTTTAACACTGACATTTGAGCTGGAATTCATGCCGGCTAGTTCTTTGACTGTTTTCCAAGTAAAGTGCTGTTATTTATTTATCTGTCAATTTTATGTCAAGTTTATTAATGTGTCAATTTTTGCATTGCTGACGTCAACTTCGGCGTCTAGGCATCGTCGAGTTTTTTTTTTTGGACGATGATTAATTTAACCGTATTTGATTGTGATGGTGACTTGTGGTATTTTGTGGAGACGGATTTTAGGGCTGACCGTGCCTTTACCACTTTGATTAAGTGTATGTGTTTGGTGTGACCTCTACCACTCTTTTTGTGAAGAATTAAGGTTGCAACCTCTTCCGTTGATTCAACCAAACTACCATAGGCTGATTCGATATTATTGGAATCAATGTCGTCAGATGAAGGAGTTGAAATTTTTTTTTTAAGATATCAAAGGTAAATTGCTGAAAAAATAGTTTGGTGAAAAAAGATTACTTTCAAGTCGATAGACTTTATTGGATGAAGTTTTGTTTGTTTGAAAACTCTGAAACTGAGTTTAACTTTGACTGATACTACGCTATGATCAGAGCCAACAGTGCTGAATGATGCAGATCTAGATATATGAACACTATTTCTCTATTTCTTACGAAAGATAATGTAGTCTATCATCAGAGATATACTCCAAACTTCAAGGTTGCCTTTTTATCTTCATGAAGATGTTGTTAGCACTAAAAAGCTTAAACTTTTCCATGAAATCTTTCAACATTTCACCATTTCGGTTTGTGTTACAATTATATGTCAAATTAACGACATTGCGACCAAGTTGGCGTTTAAGTCTCCAGCAATAACAAGAAAATTGTGCAGTGGCACCTGTTTATCCTTATGATTAAAAGCTGAACAGAAATCTTCAACTTTATCCAGAGGATTTGAGAGCGCGGAGAATAGATACAGATAACCGTCGTCTTCGGGGTTCCTTTATTACCCAATTAAAAAAGATTCTGAAGAGGATTGACTGAATGCTTAGGAGATTGTTGCTGGCCACAGGTGACAACAAGCAGTCGACATGACCGACTTAAACATTAGCTGAATTATTTGATGCGGATGAGTTGACAAGTTCGTAAGGAACCACTTAAGGGTGTCATCTGTATGAAGGAAGTGATGATCTTGAACTGCTATAATGCTTATCACTAGTGATTTCACACTGTTTGAAAGTTCTTCCAAGCGACCATGAGTGCCAAGTGTTCTGGTATTGAGTAAGCTGATAATGGTTGTCTTTTTTTTTTTACAGTTCACAAGATGTTTATTTTGTGTTGGAATTTTTTTTTCATTTCGAAAGGTTTGGAGCAACACCATCATATAATGCACCAGAGGATGCATTATAATTATAAACAAAACTCAACAGGGCAGGTGCTAAACCCACTTGCACAATGATCCCATAGGTAGTAGGAACTCTAGTGCAATTAATTGTAAATTCCATAATCTTTTCAAATAGCTGTGAATGTGTGCGCCCCCTACAACTATATATCTACTTATCGATCGATTAGTATATTCACATCTGTCTGTCTGTCGGTCTCTGTCTCTCTGTCTCTCTGTCTCTGTCTCTGTCTCTCTCTCTCTCTCTCTCTCTCTCTCTCTCTCTCTCTATATATATATATATATATATATATACATATGGATAGAAATAAAATAAAAATACAACGTTATGTTGTTTTGAAAAAAGAAAAAAACCGAATGAATGAAATGGTGATCAACTGCAGTTCACAAGATGTTTTTTTTAATATCTTGAAGATGTCCCCTGCAATAGGGACGAAACTGATCACCATTTTATAAATTCATTCGGTTTTTCTTTTTCCAAAACAACACACATACATATATATATATATGTATGTGTGTATGTGTGTGTGTGTACATGTATCTATCTCTCGCTATATATCCATTTTATCTATCTATCTATCTATCTATCTATCTATCTATCTACTTAACTGTATCCGTCTAGTGATCGATCTTTATGTTCATATCTATCTATCTATTTCTGGGTTCAAATTTATCAATACAGTTCTGTCAGCTTGTCTTTCGTTTCCGCTGCTGGCGAATTTTTAAATGTTATTTATTAGTCCGGATAAGTTTCAACATGTTAGAAAATGGAGATTCTTATTTGCCCGGCCGTCAAAACACTTTCTTTTTTCCGCTGACGACACCCGTCCATTCCAGTACTCCTCCCCCTTCTTCTTCTTCTTCTTCTTCTTCTTCTTCTTCTTCTTCTTCTTCTTCTCTCTCTCTCTCGCCCTCTCTCTCCCTCTCTCTTTCTCTCTCTCTTCATCACTTTTGCCTCAATTGTTGTTGCTTACATTGTTGGCCGTGGTGTTGTCCGTGAATCTATTTGTGTAAATACCGAATGTAGCTCACCGAACGCGCAAATATGTGTAACTTTTAAGACGATCGCACCGCAGATCATTAATCTTTTTGAAGGGGACAGGAATTGGATGCCCCGTCGAGTAGAGGCCATTGCTGGCGAAAATCGCATATGTTTTATTCATTGACCCAAGTGACGTCGATCGGCGCATGCGTAGAATTGGTGCTCGCCCACTTAACATCACCATCGCAGTGAGCAAAGCAATAATCGTATTCGGACTATTCACTTTAAGTTGATCGGGCACTAAGTTTTTGAATTACAAGCAAAACTCTGATAATTTTTAAGTGAGAAAAGGATTCTTTGAAGATTAATATTCCAGAAGCTGACTTATACTAAGCGTGTGTTGCTGGTCATATCAACAAATTAGAATCTATATTAAATTTTCTTAGTCTTTCTGTCTCTCTATATATACGGCATAATCACGTTGACACACCGGTTCCCGCTGGATCACCAAAGTTAAGCAACGCTGAACTTGGTCAGTACTAAATGGGTGACAATTTGGAACTTCCATATGCTGTATGTGCTCTCTGCTTATCTCGGCATTGTTTCCAGTCGTCCTGGACTGTTCTTTGACACTGGATTAAAACAGTGCCGATTCAGGAGAGGTGCAGTTGGAGATTATGCAATCCTTGCCTCACAATTACATGCGCAGTTGCCCCTAAAGGGGGCATCCTTTGTCTTTCGAGACTGAACGGAGGCATCGACATTCATTTCTGTCAATCTGTCTATTCAATTTTTCTCAGAAACCTCTCGACCGATCTTGCTGAAATTTCGTATTGACCTTTAACACAGTACAGCGAGCCAACTATTATGGTATCCATTAGATGTACAGTTAGAGACTAACACGGATTACTCACTACAATACCACTGTTACTGTAAAAGTTTTCTATAAAACTACTGTCTGATCTGACTGAAATTTTGTATGGACATTTGTTATGATAATGTACAGCGAACCAACTATTATGGTATCCGTTAGATGCACAGTTAGTGATTAATAAGGACTAGTCATCATAACACCATGTTTACCCAAGAAGTTTTCTCGAAAACTACTAAGCCAATCTAGATGAAATTTTGTATGGACTCTTTTATGAAACGGTGTAGGAAACAAATTAGTATGATATCCGTTCACAATTAATAAGGTATTTATAGGGGTGAGTATTTAATACAAAAAATAGGCCAAATGTAACCATGTTCAAACACCAGCTAGGCATGAAGTTGCTATTCTAAATCGACGGACTACAACTTTTGGCGGTTCTTTACAAGCAAACAGTCCAACGGGTTTATTTTGTACCTGACCGTTCACGTGGTAACCGTATCGTCATCTTGGCTTTTCTTATAGCCGAAAACTGTCATATAATGAATGCATGAATAAAAAACACAATAGATATTCAGTATATTTATTCTATTAAAAATAATAGTACGTTTACTAGTAGATATATTAGAGAAAATGGTACTCTTGCATAATTTGACCCGAATTCTCGTGAATTTCCGTCAAGCATGGATCGGGCGAGATCGGCAATCATCGGTGTCAGCTGCGAGCGTTGTTCAAATGTTGAAACACTAACTCGACTTTTTATTTTATTCATTCATTTTTTTTTTCTGTTATGTTTTGAGTAATTTTTAAGGTGATATTAAGGGGGCAGGGTGACTTTTTATTTCTGATTAGTTAGATGGACAGCGAAAGACAAATCCAAAACTAATAGGGTAATCGATACATAGATTCACACACACACACACACACACACACACACACACACACAGCCATATATATATATATATATATATATATATATATATATATATATATATATGAGCGAGAGTGTGTATGTGAGAGAGAGGAGAGGGGAGAAAAAGAAAGTAAAAAAGAAAAATAACACACGATGAAAACGGGAAAGATCGAAATGAAAGAGAAACAAATATGGCTGAAACAAGTGTTTGTCGTGAGCAATACGGATAGATAGTAGCTTGCCATTATCATCGGTTGATTGGCTGAATTAGGCTCGAAAATGGGCATATCTACTTGACTAAAACCTTGCATTATTCTGACATTGGAAAACCGTCGGGGTTGATGACCTTTCACCCGGCAAGCAATCACTCTTCCAACGCAAATCAGTCAAATATTGTTAATAAGGTTTTGTTTTGGTTCATTGTCACATTTATCGAAGAAATTAGCTGGAAATTTCAAATCATAAGATCATAATTCTGAGACAACTTTGGACCCTTTGATATAATACAAAAAAAAAACACACACACTTGCACACCGACATATTTCAAAGAAATCAAAAACATGAGAAAAATTAAAAAACAGACATTGTTCATTCAGTATCCCGTTTAGTTTAAAGACTATTCTGTTATGTATATATATATATATATATATATATATATATATATATATATATATATATATATATATATATATATATATAAATGCTCCCTGTATTGGGTTGAACATACTGGGAAGTGATATACAAACTGCCATTAGCGTATTATGCGATGCCCTTTTTGTAAACATATGGAGCTTAGGCATTTTCACGATGTCAAAACATTGTTAATTCACGACCTTCACAGCAGCAGCCGTATAGCATAATCAATAGAAGTCTTGGCTGTAGTTTGGGCGGTCAGGTTTCGATCTTGGCTTGAGGTAGTTGACTGTCTAGCCGCACTGATAAGCTTAGATACAGCGAAACTGTACTACATGTTGATGACTCTCTCTCCCCCCCCTCTCTCTTTCTGTCTGTCTGTCTGTCTGTCTGTCTCTCTCTATACATATATATAATACATTATATATATATATATATATATATATATATATATATATATATATAATACATTCGTCTTTAAACTAAAGAGGAAATGAACTCCAACGTCTAATAGTTCGAGGTAAGAAACTATCTGAGAAAAAGGCTTCCGGCATCTAGGGATCTCTACAGTGTAGGGTGAGATTTTTTTTGCCTGTTGGTTAGTTGGGGGTATTTACGTGAAGAGAGTATAAGTTGTTAGTATTCGTCGGAGTACATGAAAATATTCATAAAACAGACACAGAGATACTAAATTTCGACGATAAGACAGAGATTAAGTTTGGTTACTAGTGTGGGACGTTGGCGACATTTTTATTAAAAACCCTGTATAAGAGCGAAAGACTAGTGGCAGAGTGCCAGTCCAGATTCGGCAAAAATATCGCATGCATGAGTGAATGATGGTTTTCTAGATGTACAGAATACTCTTAGATGTTGGTAATTTTGTAGCACGATAGAGAGAGAGAGAGAGAGAGAGAGAGAGAGAGAGAGAGAGAGAGAGAGAGAGAGAGAGATCACTTATATCGCAGTAGCTTTGACAATGTCCTCAATGTATTTGTTCCAGTTCATATTGCTTGAGAATGTTAAACGGAGGATTTTGAACGATGAGCTCCCAGGTAGATTATTATTAGTTATTGTTATCGGTAGTTGAGAAATGGTTACTGGTGGTTCAGAAGGTTTCTTAAAGAATTAGTCTTGGCAGCATTGAATGTTACAATCCATTTACATCCCCATTCCATTAAA
Source organism: Euprymna scolopes (assembly GCF_053919585.1). NCBI lineage: Eukaryota > Metazoa > Mollusca > Cephalopoda > Sepiida > Sepiolidae > Euprymna > Euprymna scolopes. The sequence goes on from NC_136496.1 coordinate 113,199,381, forward strand.
GATAGGGAGGTTTTCTTTAAGGTTTTATCCATTTCTTTAGATATGTATTTCTCTTATGTCAGTTATGGAGTGTAGTGTCATCAGCAAATATATCCATCTTAGAGACAATTTTTTCAGGGAGTTCATTTATTAATAGGAGGAATAATAAAGGTTCAAGGATCGACCATTGTGGCACATGGATTTTTCTGTTATCTAAGAATGATTTGATTGTTAAGTATTCGTTAAACATATCGTTTAATTTTCATGAGACGACCACTGTGTCAGGCTTTGTCAAAGGCCTAAGCTATATTTAGGGATACTGGCCCGGTCTATTTTTCTTTGCCCAGTGCGCGAAATATAAGTTCAGAGATTACAGTTAAAATATCTGCAGTAGAACGGGTCTGCCTAAATCCATATTGGTGATCGGAAAGAAGTTTAGTATCCATGATGTGGTGAACTAGTGCTATATTGATTAAGGACTCCAAGATTTTGGTTAAGAGAATAAGGAGGCTAATGGAGCGATAAGTGTATGGGTTATCCAGAATCTTTGAAAACTGGTACCATAGAATCAATTTTCTCAACAGTCGGGAAAGCAAGATTCGCTAAGGCATTTGTTGAAGAGTTTGAAGAGAACTAGGGCAACCCTAGTGGAATATTCTTTAAACAGTATAGCTGGGATGATAACAGAGCCACACGCTTTCGATGTGCCAAGGTGTTTTATGATATCACGAATATAGGACGGAGTAATTTTCAGATCATCGAATGTAGCATCTGTTCGAAAGGCAGTTTTGAGAGATAGTGGTTTGTTGGGTCTAAAGTGAAGTTCGAGGCAAACCGTCTGGAAAACAGCTTAGCATGCTCAGTTGTCGTGCAAGCAACCTCAGGGTTGTTGAATAGTGGAGGAATTGTTGATTGTACATTATTTATTACACAGTAAAAATTTTCTATAAATCACGAATTCCTAATTTCTGCGACTCATAAGATTTCTGTTGATTTCTGTATGATTTTTCTTGGCTGCTGCTATTTCGATCTTACAATTATTTATAGCTTCTATATATTTTTGTTTATTTGTACTGGACTTATGTCGGGTGCGTCTGCGGAATGCATCCTGCCTTCAAGTAAGTAGAAGTGAACCATTGGCTAAGTGTGGTCTGCTATAGAACTTTCGTGTAGGAACGTGCGCTTCAACTGCTGCTTTGAACCATTCAGTGGCCTCATTTTCACACTAATCCACAGGGGAAAAAGATATAGCTCCATAGGGCATCTCTGATGTAATCTTTGTAGTAAAACTTCTAAAAGTATGTTGTTGTTTTGAGCAATGGCTCTTCAACTTCGAGAGTTTAGGCCAATGTCTACCAGTGTCAAAACGCGAGCAGCATTCCCGGGTGAGCTATGGGCATTTGTTACACAAGCCTCGGAAACTGTATCTAGAAGCGTGGCTTGCCGATCTTGTAAATCTGGGAGATGGGTTGGGAACGTAATTATCTGTGTAGAGAATGGGATTTATAAAAGGTGAAATCATATCGGTGTAACTAGAGAAATCAAGCTAATTAATGTGATATTTTCATAATATATATATATATATATATATATAATATATATATATATATATATAAATATATATATGTGTGTGTGTGTGTGTGTGTGTGTGTGTGTGCGTTTGCTTACATCGACAAGTCGGGTTTTCGAGATACTACTTTATTTTGACTGAAAATATAGTATGAAGTAGCAAACGTGCTAAATAATTCGAAGTTGTATTTTTATTTATTTTTTCTCACCTCTACTGAGGACCCGTGGCGTACTGGATAAATTACTTGTTAAAACTCAGTTGTAAGTTGTACTTTCTGTTGGTTGAAGATTTAATCTGCATTACAAGCCACACCAAAAATACAATTGCGAATTATCTAGGGCTTCTATCCAGTCATGGCTGGCATTAAATAAAAAACTGACGTTCGAAATTCCGTGGCAATTTCCCAAATTCGACATAAAGATTCCCGAGTTCAGCAAGATACACGTAAAGAAAGCCAGAAGTAACATTGACCGAAACGTTTTGAAAACAACAGTAAAGATGAGAATGGAAATAATAGGATAATCAATCGTCATCTATAAAAATCTAGAAACGTAATATTTTTGTTAGTTTATGTTAATAATTTCCAGTAGATTTTCTTTAACGATATCTCCCATTTAACCTTTAGAGTACAAATTGTATCTGAATGCGTCTATCTGCCAATATCGCAAAAATAACAAAATGAAACATTTATATACGATATACCTCCACTACTGCTAGTGAATTGTCGTTGCCCAGTGATATCAGCGCCGGGCTCAGCCACTGGGCTTCCGATTTCGAATCTTCGTAGATCTAGGCACGATTCTGAACCGTAGACGACGAAACACGTGTCTGTGGATATATTTTTCACTAAGGGAGGATCACTGCTCATCAAGACACGAAAGCCACTTGAGGATAAGAGTTAATGAGTATGAGGTAACTGGTGAGACACAATCGTGATGATTGGTAATAGTGGAATTTGGGTAGCATTTGTTTAAGAAGACATCACAACAGGAACTTGTTTATATTAGACTTGAAAACAGCTATGCTATAATCAGATGGTAAACAGCCCACTGATATTATGGCACATAAACGCGTAGTTCTAGGAAAGAAACTTAGCTCATGGAATTTACGTTTATTTTTAGGCACATATAGATAATAAGGGAAACTGTTGGTAGTTGTAGCAGCTAGACGAGTGTCTGGCACGAATGTTCTAGAGGGGGAGCATTGATAGAAGCCCAATTTATCACCTGCTGTGAAAGTAACGATAGAGCAAAAATAAACTTGCGTGTATATTTTATAAATATTTACGCTCTCAATATGGGGGCCTTACACAAGTGAAAAAAGATAATCCATTACTTTCAATTGTCAAAAACATGAAAAGACAACAAAATGACAACATTTATATAAGTTAATACATGCATACATACAGCTATCATACATAAACGCATGCACACATATATGTATATATATGCAAGTGATCATATAAATATATACATGCGCACACACACAGAGCTGAACCAGGAGTACATAGACAAAGGATGCTTCACTCCAATGGCTCAAGAGTGGGAGACTTCCATTTGATGAGGAAAGACTTATTGTAGCCGGGCAAGATTAGGGCTTATTCACAAATGGATTTAAAAAAATGGCTGGCCTACAAACAAATAGCCAGTGTAGGTTTTGCCACTCAGCGATTGAAAGCGTAAGCCATCTAATGTCTGCATGCCCAATCTTATTGGCAGATGGCCATTATACTGCTCTTCACAACAAAGTATGCACATACCTCCATCGAAAGATCTGAGGAGAGATGCAACTTGACAGATCGCCGAACATCTGGGAACATGAACCACCATAATAACATGAAACAGAAATGTGACCGTGTTCTATGACAAAGACATGCAGGCAGGCAGATACATAAAAGACAATCCCAACAAACCAGATATTGTTATATGGAACAAGCCTGAAAGAACTGCACTCATTGTCGATGTCACAGTCCCAAATGATTTCGGCCTTAACAGAGCTGAACGGGAAAAGATAACAAAATATCAGAACCTAAAAATGATCTAAAAACGACATGGTCTCTGAAAGAAATCAACATTATACCGATTGTGATAGGAGCAACTGGCTTAATAAAAAAGAATCTTCATAAATGCTTAGAAGCGATCCCTGGAAGACCAAGCTGTAACGAAATACAGATAGCAGTCATAAAGGGAACAGTATCTATTCTTAAAAGAACCCTCGGATATAAATTTAAATCATAACAGAATCAAGTGTTAGCTCCAGGAGGGAGCCCCTTGATCTCTTAAAACTTACTGAAGTTAAATAATAAAAAAAAGAGAACAGCTTACAAACAAAAAGCAAAATAACGGCAATTAACAAACTAACCATGCATGTGATGATATACAATTTTGGCAATGTCGACTGGCCACAAAAATATATGAACGGGCTACACACTAAAACCACGGAAATGTTAACATTGTACAGAATGACATACAGAAACCAGTGTCCACCAAGGCTATATCTGCACAGAGGAACGAAGGCTATGGGTTTCTCAGAGATTAATCATCAACATCGTGCTACTATCGTGACCACTGGGCAATATCTGAAAAGCTCCTAAAATCCAAACCTCAATGAATATACATGAACACCAGGAAAACAAAAGCAAACAGAACAACCTTCATCACAAAACTGACCAAACATTTTAGACAAGACTGTCTTGCAGATGGAACAGAATTACAAAACAAGTCTGCTACGGAAATAGCCCAAAGGAGTTGTCAAAAATACACCAAGAGCTTCCATTACAAAAAGACTGGAATAATGGGCCAACCAAAAGTGTGCCAAGTATTTTAAAGTGAATTTACTCAGGACTATATAGATAAAGAAAACTCTATAGACTGGCTAAAAGAAAGGATCACTCCAATTATTAGGAGAGGATTATAACCAATGCTTTTAAAACGCTGAGTGGTCTCAGCAATGGCAACATGTGCAGCTTCTGCTACACAGAAATAGGCAGTGTGAGCCACCCGACATCCTGCTGTGAGATTTGTTTTTTTTTTGCGACATAATGAGGTGTGTAAATATCTCCACTGGCCGTAAAAAATAAATTAATATCGAATGCAGCAGCAAGTTCTCGCGAATGATGCTGAGTTAAACACAGCTGAACGGGAAAAGATAACGAAATACAAAGTCTGACGGATAACATGAAAAGAAACTAGAATCTTAAGAAGATCACGATCATTCCAGTTATTTTAAGAGTAGCTTAACACATTTAAAGATTTTCGAAAACTACCTGGCATAAATAACCTGTAAACCAAGTGCAATAGAGATTAAAAATGCACTTAAAGGGACGATTAAAATCTTTAAAAATACCTCTCCGTTAGAATGTATGGAATAGCGAATGTATGCATGGAATCCGGTAGAATGCTCCATCTCCAGCTTGAACAAAATGATAAGAAAATTTTTAAAAGGGAAGAACTATAATACCTATAAGACACTGTCCTCGAGTGCCTAAGGTTTCTCTGTACGGACGTTTGTCAGAACAACCTGGCACGAGGATGCTTTTCACTATAAGTAAATTCTGACTAAATATTCAAAGTAACATTGTATTGGAAGCCCAAATAAAATCTCTTCTGTAAGGCTTACACTGATTCATACGAGGGGTGTACTTTCTCTAAGTTATGTTTCCTATAATAACAATATTAAGCTGGATAATCCACCAGACTAAATGAATTCTTGTCCTGAAACCCGGTTAGACCAAGAGACGAAAATAAAGATATGTTATTACATATTTCAAATGTCAATTGGAAAGAGGAAAATGATGTCTTCAACTTCTTTATATATGTTTGAGAAGTAAAAAAACTTTAATGAAATATTCGAATATCTATGTATCTCATATAGAGATGAAGGATGCTCCTTGATTTTTGAGAAATTTGATTGAAGTAAAATAAAACCAACGAAAAAAGTACAAGTACACACATACATAGCTGCATAACTATGTACGTGGTCATATGACTACACACATGAGAACATGCACTTGAGCTTACAAATTCAAATATCGATTTCAGGGCGATACATCAGAATTGTGAAACAAGAAGCAGCAGAGCAGCCTCCATCGCAGGTGGGATAGAATCAGAATACATGTTTTCTTGAGAAATAGCCTTAAAAAGTCGTCAAAAAATACACCAAGAACTTCCATTGCAGGAGGATGAAAAAGTGTGTCGAGTGTTTTATGGGTGAATTCACTCAGGAATTAATCGATAGAGAAAACTCTGTTGACTAGCTAAGGGGAACCGCTCCACTATAATCAGATGAGGATTATGATGACTGCCCAGGATTCATTATTCATAAAAAGCTTGTAATCATAATGTTTCGCGATGGAGATAACTTATTAAATGATAGATTAGAACGATCAATCGTGTGAGGATATGAATGCAAATCCTTATTACGTATTGAATTGAAACAAAAACACTTGAATAAAATTCACAATTATACTATATAAAAATATACACCCTAGATAACTGTTATATAACTACTATACATATCAAACCCATTTATAACATTCCACCTTAAATATAATTCTTCTTTAACTATTTTATTACAATTCCTCTACTACAATTTATTCTCAAGTCCACTTTCTCTATAACCATTTGTCTAAAGAAAATTATTTGCCATGATTTATCCACAAACATGAGCCAAGTGAAGGTGATTAAGGCAGTTGCGTCTAGAAGGATCAGTTGAAATATGAGATAGCGGGTGAATGTCTGGCATCCAATGAGATACCCCATCGTGAACATGATAAGAAAATTTTATTTATTTAGGTATTTAGACAATGAGAGAATAATACGCCATTCCATATAGCTTATAATAGGGAAATTTTGAAACACGTAGGTTTTATTAAAAATAGGTTAAATGAAAAATGAAGTAAAATGCCTGTTGGCTTGTGGGCTAGAACAAAGTGCAGCACCTGTTTTAATGCTACACTTTGACTATTCTGTTCTCGGTCAGTGATGAAAGTCTTTCTAGATTAAGGCAATTTTATTTTGTTACAATCCAATTAGGGGAACTGAATTTTCTTCCACATTGATAACCAACCTTGTGTCTAACTCCGTTCTTGTCGGGAGGCAAGTAAATATGGTCTATGATGTATTTAAAAGTACATATATGTATATGCGTATAAATGGGTATAGATTTGTGTCTGCACCTATTTAATACTTTTAAAAATTTTCTTATCATGTTCACGATGGGGTATCTCATTGGATGCCAGACATTCACCCGCTATCTCATATTTCAACTGATCCTTCTAGATGCAACTGCCTGAATCACCTTCACTTGGCTCATGTTTGTGGATAAATCATGGCAAATAATTTTCTTTAGACAAATGGTTATAGAGAAAGTGGACTTGAGAATAAATTGTAGCAGAGGAATTGTAATAAAATAGTTAAAGAAGAATTATATTTAAGGTGGAATTGTTATAGAAGAATTCTCTTAGAGGAACTGTAATTGATGAGGAATTGTATATCAATTAATGTCATAGAAGAATTGTACCTGTGAAAATAGTTTATGTTTATACAAGAATTTTACCTGAGGCAAACTTATTGCAATAAAAATGAATGGGTGTATGTAAATTGTTATAAACAAATTGTACTCAAGTAGAAACTTTTGTAGATGAATTATTGTAGAAAAATCGTTATAAAAGAATTGTTTTGGAAGTATAATAGATATAGTAGCACTTATGGCGTAGCAACTATTTTTGCCACTCGGGGCGGTCGAAAGATTAGCCCGCCTCGTGCTGGTTATTAATAATCCGTTAACGTTCAATGCCCCGACGAACTACAAGCCCTTGCACCCCTCGACGTAAATACCACTGACAAACTCGACAAGCAGTATGATCCCACCCTTACACAATAGAGATCCTTAGATGTAAGAAAGCCTTCCACTCTAATAGAACTGGTAGATTTTGGAACTCCCTTCAAGGAGTTTGCTTTCCCAACTATACTGGCATGCAGAAGTTCAAGTGTAATGTGAACAGACATCTTGCTGTTCAACTCCCTAGATAGTATTCCTGCAACTTATGGCCCCGATAGTAGTCCCTACATCAAAGTGGCAATGTGCCTTATTTGGCGTTAAAATGGAATTAACAAGATATATACATATACAGCTAATCACCATGACACATCAGTTATAGTTCAATTATCGAAGTTAAACGATACTAGAACTGGCCAGAATTAGGTGGGCGATTATTTTGGTATACCAGACGCTGTACTCTGAAAGAACGGGGACACTTTCCCGCAGAAAAAAACAACAACAACAACAGCAGTAGCAATAACAACAACCACAACCACAACAACAACAACAACAACAACAACAACAACAACAACAACAACAACAACAGCAATATTAACGCCGCTAAAATTATCTCGCATGAGGGCTTTTTTTACATGGTGGTCACCACTTATCAAGGCCCGGAAGCCACTCGGGGATAAGGGTTATTGCGTGTACATTAATCAACGGGATAGTATCGTAGTAATCGTTAGTATTGGAGATTTGATAAAGTATCTTACTTAAGGGAACGGTTAATCAGGATTTTGTTTATGTTGGAATTGAAGACATTCAAGTTGTAGTCAGATGGGAAACAGGCAAACGAGAGAGAGAGAGAGAGAGAGAGAGTTCCACAGGCGTGCACTTCTAAGAAAGAAGCTTTGTTCATGAAATTTACGTTTTGATTTAGGTACAGATAAAGAGTGGGGGAAATTATAAACAGTGGTTTCAGCTAGACGGGTGTTTATCGTGAAATATTGGCGAGGGGAGACCAGAGATTGGAGCTCAGACGAGCACTTGCCATGGAAATAGCGATAAAACAAAGACATGCTCGCAACGTCTCTTCTGTGGGAGAGAGGTTGCAGGGAAGAGAAAAGCCCCCCCCCCCACTAAGCCAAGAAGTCTATTTTGTACTCTGTCAAGGCAGGATAGGCTGATTTTAGCGGCTCCTGCATAGATGTGGCAGCAGTACTCCACCCTTGCACGTACTTGGCTTTTATATAGATAGAGAATTGCATCAGTAGTGAGATATCTTCTGGAGCGGTAGAAGGATCCCACCATTTTCCCAGCGACCTTGGCAACAGACTTGATGTACGTGTTCCATTTCAGATCAGGAGTAAAAGTCAAACCCAGACACTTGTCAAAACACGGAGCCTCCCCAAGAAGAGAGCCATCCATTTCAATTGATGCCAGATGAGGATCAGAGCGTCGATCGCATGAGAGCTATAGTGTTCTAATCTTAGTGTACTGGCTTTTCACATTAATACCTGATTTTGTGTCTAACAAAGGTAAATAAACTAAGTTGAACGTAAAAGTGTATAGCCTCTTTATTGAATCCTTCCTGCTAGTAAAAAATTCTAAATAGAACGTTCAATGATTTTAGTCACACTTTAATCTGTAAATAAATTTGTAGATCGGATGCTACCAGATCAGGTTGTCTGAAGATATTAGCTTTCTGGCTTAAAATACACTAAGCATTGATGTTAATGCTTTTTTTCTTCCCTCTGCAAAACGTAATCGTGTTTTGCAACGCTCTAAAACAGCAGCAACAAGAAAAAATATGTTAAAAACTACTAAACCAAAGAGAATGTATAAATATTTACCTTTAGCTTTACCTTTAATGCATCTTAAAACCAAGCTTCTATCTTTACATCATCAACGCTCTGGTCCCCATCTGGCCTCAATTGAAATGGATGGCTCTCGTCTAGGAGAAGCACCATGTTTTGACAGAGTACAAAATAGACTTCGTGGCTTAGTGGGGGATACCCTTTTCTCTTCCCTGCAACCTCTCTCCCACAGAAGAGACGTTACAAGCCTATCTTTGTTTTATCGTTATTTCCATGGCAGGTGCTCGTCTGAACTCCAATCTCTGGTCCCCGCTCGCCAATCTTTTACAAAAAACACCCGTCTAGCTGAATCCACTGTCAAAAACTTTCCCCACTCTTTATTTATGCCAAAATCAAAACGTAGATTCCATGAACAAAGCTTCTTTCTTAGAACTGCACGCCTGTGGAACTCTGTTCTGTCTGCCTGCTTCCCTCTTGACTACAACTTGGATGTCTTCAAGTCCAACGTAAACAAATTCCTGATGAACCGCCCCCTTAAGTAGACACTTTTAATATCCACACTAACGTACTGTACTTACAATAACCCTTATCTCTGAGTGGCTTCCGGACCTTGATAAGTGGTGACCACCTTGTAAAAAAAATATATATATATATTTGAAAATCTGAAACATAAAACTTTTATCAAAATGACAATCTGAAACGGTTTGATCGGCAATAAAACGAAACAACGAAAGCAAACACCATGAATAAATATGAGAAAAAATAAAAAAAGACTTTAAGCATAGAAACTTTTTTCCAAAATTCATGGATTTGGCATTAAATAACTTGATAAAGGTTGATATGCTGTAAAACAAAAATCGCGATTCAAAATCATTGACAGGATCCGTTTGATCACCAAAATGATGTCGAGCCTGGTTAATACCAGAGTGTTGAGCATTCGACAATACCAGACGCTATATATATGAACATGACGATATCTTTAGCTAAAACTATTTCATCTAAGCGAATGGAGACAGCTTATGAATTTGATATTCCCCTAGAAATCCACTCAGGATGTCTGCCGCACCAGAGGGCGGGGGGAGAGCAGTAGTAGATTATCGAGAGTCAATTATGTTACGTTAATAAAATCTTTCTTTCTATTTTATTTCTCATATGCGTCGAGCAAGTCTCTTCTTCTCTATTTTTTCTTTCTTTCAGCATCCATTCAAACATTTACCGGCGGGTTCAAAGTTGCTGAAAAGATCAACGCAGATTCGTTTGGTAATATAATCGACGAATCCAGTTAAAATCGAACACACAAGCGCATGGTGGCCACGACAAGTGGGCAAACCGATTGACTACCTCGCATCTGCATTAACGTTTATCAACACCATATCACGGTATAAATATGTATTTCTTATATGCATACCTGACAGGGAAAGTAATGCAGGATTTGCGCGAGTTTGCCAGTGGGATGGGCGCATACGTTCGTTCATTTGAATGTCTATGTACATATGTGCACTTAATCGACTGCGTGAGGTGGTGAGTTGTCGACGTGTGACTGTGCATCGTAATCGTTTTGCTTGGGGCAAACTTTTGACTTATTGGATCGCCTTCAGTGGCAATTTCTTCATGTTTATTGCATGAGAGATATTGCAAATATTTCCACTCGTTTTGAAATGGCGCTACGGGCCAATCCAGAAATCGGTTATAAAAAATCAGGATCTATCTATCTGTCTATCTATCTATCTATCTATCTATCTATCTATCTATCTATCTATCTCTTTCTCTCTCTCTATCTATCTGTCTATCTATCGATCTATCTATCTATCTCCCTCTCGCTCTCTCTCTCTCTATATATATATTAATCTATCTAACTATCTACCTATATATGTGTTTAAATCTATATATCTATCTATCCTTGTGTTTATATCTATCGATCTATTTATGTATGTATCAATCTATTTATCTATAAATCTATATCTATTTCTATATATGTCTATTCATATTTTATATAGCTTAGTTCGGTTTTAATCATATTTATCTAGTCAATTATCTATCTATCTATCTATCTATCTATCTATCTATCTATCTATCTATCTATCTATCTATCTATCTATGTCTGTGTTCATATCTATCCATCTATGTGTCTATCTTTCTATTTATCTATCTCTTTATCAGTCTATGTATCCTTACCTATGTGTTTATATATGTCGATGTGTCCAAATCTATCTATCTATCTATCTATCTATCTATCTATCTTTTCTCTCTCTTCTCTCTTTCTCTTTCTCTCTCTCTCTCTCTCTCTCTCTCTATATATATATATATATATATATACTAGCAAAAGTACCCGTCGTTGACTGGGTTAAAAAAAGCGTACAGTAAATGGGCCCTGATTTATGAAATATGATAGGTTATGAAAAGGAAGGGTTGTAAAGAGATAGCTTCGAGTTTGGGGGTATCAAAACCAAATCAAAATATGATTAAAGTAAAAATAAAATAGATAATCCCCATAATTTATTATACCATACCTGTTCACACTAAAACACTTATCACAATATCCTGTGGATCTATATTTAATAACCTTGTTAAACTTTGTGACATATTTCCATTCTATGGAGGTCAGGTGCGAACGAACACTCCATAATTTTATTATACCATATTTCTTCAAACTGAAACATAATTATCAAAGTATACTTACACAGATAGATATGAAAAGTCTTTATTAAAGTGTGTGCCTATTTCCATTCTATGGAGGCCAGGCGCAAACGCAGATCCCACAATTTTATTATACCGTCCCTATTTAAGTTAAAACATACTTATCAAAGTATTCTTATGTACATCTATATCAAAAACACTTGTAAACGTTTTTTTTTAATTTTAAAATTTGTTATTTCCATACTTTGTGGACCAGCCGCGAACGCAGACCCCACAATTTTAATGAACCATCGTTCTGCAAGATCAAACATACCCATTCCTGTGCCCCGATGTGTCGATACATCTTCTATCATATGTAATCAGTTTTTTAAAATAGTCAACCACATAGGAGCCTATTCGTGATCAAGCACACACACACAAAACACATTCAGCTTTATATTATAAGATATATATATATATATATATATATATATCGATTTATCTGAGACGTTCAGAATAAAAGGTGGGTATTTAGTTCTCAGCCACTACAAGAACTGTGACACTAACATACCCATTCCTGTGTCTCGATATATCTTCTATCATTATATGTGATCAGTTTTCTATAATAGCCAACCATATAGGAGCCTTTTCGTGCCCAGACACACACACAGACGTCCAGCTTATATATATATATATATATATATATATATATGTGTGTGTGTGTGTGTGTGTGTGTGTGTGTGTGTTCATATTTATATGACTCCATTCTATTTTGACTATTAGCTTTTTATTTATCACGATAAATCATCACGTATAATTTTATTCATACATATATCTCTCTATCTATCTATCTACACACACACAAACACACACAGAGGGACTACACGCGCGCGCACACACACACACACACACACACACACACACATATATATTCCACTTCCCAAGTTAAAACTAACATCCTATCCCATTATTGAATGTTTTTTCTTGTTTTCTTGCGAAACAATAAGTTAGATTCAGCATTAAAAGAATAATTTCATATATATATATATATATATATATATATATATATATATATATATATATATATATATATATATATATATATTTTAAGAAATAAACTGCCTGACGTCTGAGAAAGCCGTAAGCGATTGCATGTTTGTTCTATATTTTTCTGCTTTCGAGCATGCCATCAATTGTAATCATTTAGCATTTCAAACCTGAGCAATTGATCTATCTCCCTTTACTTTTCATTACTGGAAGGTCGACTTATAGTGTGTGGAAAATGCCTTTCCCCCCAAATGAGACACTGAATTCGGACAAAAACAACATTGACGTAATCTAGAAATAGTTTTATCTTACTGATCAAGGACAAAACAGATAAAGTGTAGTATCAGAACAGGTAATACATTTTGCTCTTGTTAAAATCTCAGATGAAAATGTCTGACACGTTTTTAAAGTCTATCTATTGCTGTTTTATTTTTTGTTTCGCATTGATGAAAGTCTCGCATGCACTTTTCCGTATGGATTCCATAGCACTACACGTTCAGCGCTTTGAAAAAACCTACGAGAACCGGTATTTCAGCGAGATGCAGCCGTAACTAAAGTATAGCGACTAAAATGAAATGCGTGCAGAGTAAGGAAGACGATACTGTGAAAGCGAGAAAAATTTTAAATTAATGAAAATAGAAAACGACATTAACGATGACGAATGTCGACAGTGGGAAGCGAAAAAGAGGCGTGACAAAACACTTTACGACGGAAGGTGACGAGCAGATATTGAATGCGCATGCATAAGAAATGGCGGATAAACGTGGCAAAGCATTTTGATAAGAAATAATTTTTACATAATTGTTTATATATAGATGCATAATTGTGAATATCTTTAGTTATCTTCATATCGTCGTTTGAATAGTTGTATCTTCATACCAATGTTGCATCTGCCCCCTCTCTCTCTCTATATATATATATATATATACATATATATATATATGTGTGTGTGTGTGTGTGTGTTTATACTCCTATACATTTCGTCTTTTTGTGCATTGATATTCATATTAAAAGCCCTTTTTTTCTAATTATTTATAAAGAAAATACAACTTTCTTACACATGGGTCGTGGAATCGCATTCATCTGAAAAAGATCTAGCTAATTTGCATATTCTTTTAAAGATTCATTTTAATTAATTTCTTTATTAGTTTTTTGCAGTTTTCTGAAAGGATTATCATCTTTAATTAATAATTACGTGTAATTATATTCATGCAGATATTCTACATGATTTATACTTGCGTAATATTTGAGTAAAAAGGTTATAGTAAACGCAAACCTTTTTCTATATACATATATTCTCTCCCCCTCTCCCATCCTCTCTCTCTCTCTCTCTCTCTCTCTCTCTCTCTCTCTCTATATATATATATATATATATATATATATATATATATATATACACATGACATAATCACATTGAAACACAGGTACTCGTTAGGTCACCGAAGTTAATCACCGATGATCCTAGCCAGTGCCAGATGGGCGACTATTTGGGAATACTATGCGCTGTATGTACAGTGCCGGGATATAGAATTTTTCAGGTTTGTATATTATTAAAGTTGTAAATGTTTGTGCGCCTGTGTATTTGTGTTTTGTGTGCGTGTTCACTGAAATAAAAAAAAAAGAAAACAAAGTGTATTTGTATTAGCGTTAGGACGATTAATCAGAATCGGAATCGGGAATTGGAAAAATCGGAACTTTTTGGGATATCAGATTCAGTATCGAAATCGGAAAAAAATGTGTCGATATTCCGATGCCAAAAACGATTTCTTTAATAACATTATTTTTTTTCGTTTGATCTTGTTCAAAACAAAATCTTTCACTGCTGGTAGCTATAATAAAATAATAAATGTTTATTGTTTTTAAACTATAAGTAAAGCTCAAATGTAAAGATTAGCCACAAGTGTGTTTATATTTTAAATAAATAATATGTACCTCTAACAGGTGTTTTTTTTACGATAATCAGTAAAACAACAACTCTATAGTTAAATATGTAGAGATTTATAAAGAATCAGAATCGGAATCGGTAATCGTATCAGAATCAGGAATTTAGTACGGAATCGGGATTTGTATCGAAATCAGGAAAAATATTGGAATCGTCCCATCATTATTTTATATATATAAACTTTTTTCGGGGAAGACAATGGAAGTAGTTTCGAATCTTTAAGTGCCGTTCTACGGTATCTATAAAAGCAGAATTCTTCAAATACGTTTATTTGAGTTTAAAACTAAGACTATATAGAAATTAATATAAATATAAAAAATCTAAGATGGTGTCATGAGTAGAAGGCGAAAGGTCACGAGATTCTTTAATAAATCGAGGGCAACATCAGGTTTTCTGCTAATCTCTTTTCCCTTCCCCCATCCCTCGCTCCCTTCACAAATTTAGAGAGAACTTCGAAACTGATAGTTTAACTTTAAATAAAACGGACCGATTATAAGAGATTGTTCAATGACTTTAGTCTTTGATACCTGAAACATTTGCCAGAACAACTTTAATTTTCTATCAGAAACACACAAACACACACACACACACACACACACACACACACACACACACACACACACACACACACACACATGCACACAAAAAAGAGAAAGGAAGAAGTTATTGGAAAATCGAACTGAAAAAAGATATCGTCACAATACAAACAAACCTACAACATCCGTGGAGACTCATTTGCTTTGGGTGTCGATCCATAAGTAAAAACAGCAATTCAGAATATTCGTCGCTTAATATAAAGGTTAGCCATGAAAATGATTTTTTATTAAATAATCACACTATATCCAGATGACAGGCCACTCAAGGATAAGGATTAACGAGATGGAATGATTGCCAGTTGAGAGATTAATAAACTCACAGGAGGATTGATGGGATGGCTAAGCTCAAATTACTATTAGGGACAGGTCATAATAGGAATTTGTTGACACTAGATTTGAAGATAACTATGTTGTAAAATACAAGGAAGCAAGTTCGTGGTAACGTGTTACAAGAGGGGAACGAATGAATTCTGTAGAAGTTTCGCCTTTTACTTTAGGCGCGTAGACAAAGAAATGAAAGTTCTGTTTTCCTTGTGGTAGAAAAGTGAGTTCTTGTTGTGAATGCTTAAGTTGAGCACCGTCATGTGAGAAAGCTACCATAAGGAAGAAAAGAGATCATAATCACTAGATGACGGATTTTGAATTCTAGGTAATGATGAATGCTCTGAACAGCGCCTAGACAAAGGTTGCTATTTGAAACTCAAGCGTGACCGACTAGTCGATATATGGACGGTGATAACTTCTTATAGAGATGCGTTGACGCATCTAAAGTTCCTATACGTCAGTTCAATCTGCGTGTTTAGCGAGAAGAATACTATTTCGTACTTAAACGTGACAGACCGATTGACCTAATGTAGAAATTCCAAGACTCATGTGCGAAGAACGTTCGCGATCCCTCTATCTTTTAACGTTTACGTGGATGTAAATACTAGTCTGGAGAATTGATTGTCGGTGAAAATTTATATTTGACTCTATTCCTTTAGATATTTTGTTTCTCCTACGCTGCTTTTATATAAATATCGTTGGTTACCGACGGAGTGTAGAGCGACGGAGGATAGCAATGCTCTGCAATTTCCAAAATGTTCCCCCTTTGGGAATTTCTACTCGTAGCAACAATCGGATCGTTTATTCTAGCATCTCATCAGTTTTGAAGCATGTGCAACGCATCCGAAATTTGGAAATTTGGATGGGAGAATCGGATATCTTATTGTTTTAGTAAAATATAGACGGCCATAAGCGGCCTTGAGACGGCGTGTATTGTTTCTTTACTAGCTAGGAATTCACACATTGAGAACAGCAAGAAACTCCACCCCAAATCCATGAACTTCATATAAATATTTTAATCGAATTTTTAACTTCTTTCTCTGTCTTTACTACTATTAAGTAAAAGTCACTTTGATGTATGTGTGCGAGTTCCTTTCTTATAGGTTCTAAAACGGCCGAGCCTATCTTTTGCACATTTCATACAAAGGTAATTATATTCCTGAGTAGCTTCCGGGCCTTGATAAGTGGTGATCACCGTGTAAAAAAAAATATGTCTGGCAGTGTCCTTAGATATGTTTTGTACAGAAATTAATCCGATAAGTGTTGAAAACTGAAAAAAAAGAAAAGTCTTTCTCTCTTATAAAAAAAGAAGAAATTTTACAGGAGAATAGTTTACGTTACATCAGTCAAGGGAAATAATAAAATCTCAGCAAATAAAGAAAAATCCAGATATATTGCCATCTGGAGATATAGCTCAGTGGTAGAGCACTTGACTATAGATCGAATGATCCCTGTTCAAGACTGGATGTATTTCACTATTTTATTTGGATTTTTCTTATTTATGCCTTCACTGTACGATAAAAGAAGTACCATTTAAAATCGCCGTAAATCATTTCTTCGTTTTTTTCTTATAGATATAAAGAAGAATTTTTACAGGACAATGTTTTATGTTACACCGGTAAGATGGATAATAAAATCTTAGCAAATGATTTATAGTTAAACAAAAGGGAATTATTAACATCTTGGGAGATAACTGGGTGGTAGAGCATCCGTCTACAGATTGAGTGATCTCCCGTTCAAGCCCGGGTGTAGCTCGCCATTTTATTTCTTATTAATGAGTTCAATTTACGATAAAAGAAGAGGACCCATTTGAAATTGCCGCAAATCATTTCTTTGTTTTCATATTTTAAGACTAAACATAATCAGAAGTGGCTATTCCAGGATGTTCGTTGCCAAACTCAAATATAAGCTGACGTGATATTGTAAACAAACACAGACGGGATTTGATATACGACATTATTATTATTATTATTATTATTATTATTATTATCTATATATTAATTTGCTTGTACGTACGGTGTCACGTCATCATCATCGCAAACATTCATTAATGAAACGCGTCATCATCATCGCAAACATTAATTAATGTGAATTATCTCCCTTTATTGTTCACTCTTTATTATTTAATGATGCCTTCTGTTTATTATTGTAGGAACGTTTATTCTATTTTATTCAGTAATAAATATATTTTTTTACATTTAACGTTACGAGTTCGTCTTTTTTTTGTTTACTGTGCCACTTTATGTTTTTTTTATTTACTTTTTATTTACACAACAAAAAATATGTTTCGAAATAAATGTTCCAAAAGTCAAGAATGACTTTATTAAATAAATAACCAAAGTCACCATTTGCAAATACATGAGTAACATAGTCAAAACATATTTTACGTCTTGTTCTGTTTTGCTTTTGTTTTACGGCATATCAATCTTTTTTCGTGTTATTTAATGCCGAATCGAGTAATTTTGTAACATTTATACATCTTCACGTTGTTTACATAGTTATTATTTATGTTTTTTCTGTTTTATTTGCTTCTTTTACAGGCATTCATCATCTTCTAATGCCCACCGACAGAGCATACATATTTAAATACTATAAAAAATGGACACGACAATTTTTTTAATATGAAATAAAACACTTAGTTTCATTACTTACAATTTAATTTATTTAAAGAAATATTTATTTCCTATTTAAAGATTTTCAGTATATTTTATTTAACTGAAGAAATATTTATTGTTCATACATATATTTTTTCCATTATTTTTATTACATTATTAGGTGAAGTTTCAGAATAGTTAACCCCCCTCCCCATATTAAGAATGGCTTTCAGCATGATTCTTACAATAGCGGTATCAAAGTTTTTTTTATTATTATTTTAAAACAAATTATACAAAAAAAAAGATACAAGACCATTGAATTTTTTTTTTTCATTAAATCGCTATTTAGGTGAAGGTTCAAAATAGTTAACCCTTCTCCCCATAACCTTTTTTTTTATGCAGTAAATACTGTTTCAATAATTATGGTTTAAATAAATATTTATTCCTTATTTAAAGATTTACACTATAATTTTTTTAACCGAAGAAATATTTATTGTTCATACATATATTTTTCCCTTATTTTTTTACATTGTTAGGTAAAGTTTCAGAATAGTTAACCCCCCTCCCCATATTAAGAATGGCTTTCAGCATGATTCTTACAATAGTGTTATCAAAGTTTATTGATTTTTCTCATTTAACAAAATTTATAAAAAAGATACAACCCCCTCCCCATATTAAGAATGGTTTTCGTCATGATTCTTACAATAGCGGTATCAAAGTTTTTATTTTTTTTATTTTAAAACAAATTATACAAAAAAAAAGATACAAGACCATTAAATTTTTTTTTCATTAAATCGCTATTTAAGTGAAGGTTCAAAATAGTTAACCCTTCTCCCCATAACCGTTTTTTTATGCAGTAAAATACTGTTTCAATAATTATGGTTTAAATAAATATTTATTCCTTATTTAAAGATTTACACTAATTTTTTTAACTGAAGAAATATTTATTGTTCATACATATATTTTTCCTTTATTTTTTTTACATTGTTAGGTAAAGTTTCAGAATAGTTAACCCCTCCACATATTAAGAATGGCTTTCAGCATGATTCTTACAATAGTGTTATCAAAGTTTATTGATTTTTCTTATTTAACAAAAATTATAAAAAAGATACAAGAACATTTTAAACATTTTTTTCATTAAATGGTTATTTAGGTGAAGATTTAGAATAGTCAAACCCTCTCCCCTTATTAAGAATGGCATTTTTATTATTTCAGCATGATGCTTACATTTTTCTTAATATAAAAAAAAAGATACAAGAAAATGTTAAGCTCTTTTTTTTTAATTAAACTGTTAGATCAAAGATCGGAATAACTTACTTTATAGCCAATTAGCCACCTGTATTAAAATGTTTTAGCATTTAATACCTAATAAGGTTTTCGCTTCAATTGTCACAAGCAGACGATATCGATTCAAAGGAGGTAATTCGTCAACAATTGTTTTAGCCGAATTTTACGGTAAAGTGTAGTGGATTGGTGGATATATTATACATATCCCCCAGTTTGTATTTATTTGCTTCCCCACTGAGCAAATTAGGCACAAGGCCGTTTTTTAATGTGGAGAGAGAGAGAGAGAGAGAGAGAGAGGGAGGGGGGAGGGAAATCTGGACCAGCTCCCGATGGGTGGGAAATGGGAGTTGGATAGGAACTGTTGGTATGAAGAGTTGCCCCTACATTGACCAAGGTAGATATGTGGGGCTACCCCCACATATGGTCTTTGCTTGCAGTATCTGTCGGAACAGATGGTATTTATTTGCTCCCCCACTGAGCAAATTAGGCACAAGGCCGTTTTTAATGTGAGGTAAAAACCAGCTCCCCTAAAAGTAGGCAAAAAGGGGGCACTCTGGTTACCAAAAATAATAATTGTCCCAGTATAGAGGGTTTCCCCTCCATTGACTGGTACAAATTATCTTAAGTGCAGCATCTGCCGGAACAGATGGTATTTATTTGCTCCCCCACTGAGCAAATTAGGCACAAGGCCGTTTTTAATGTGAGGTAAAAACCAGCTCCCCTAAAAGTAGGCAAAAAGGGGGCACTCTGGTTACCAAAAATAATAATTGTCCCAGTATAGAGGGTTTCCCCTCCATTGACTGGTACAAATTATCTTACGTGCAGCATCTGCCGGAACAGATACTACACTTTGATCTTGTCGCCCGGGCCGCAAAGGGCGGAGGCCAGTGTATATACATATCCCCCAAGTTATTCATTTGATAAAAGCAATATTTAATGAGCATGGTTCTTCTTGCCAGGCAATGGGTTTACCTGAACCAACAGGTGATCCTCCAATAGATAATATGACTCGAAATACAAACGGGCCTAATGTTGAATTGTTAAACAATGAACAATTAGAGGTCTTTAATACTATAATCAAGGCTGTCATGGCAACTGAAAAAGAAGCCCCACACAACAATTGCTTCTATTTAGATGCCCCAGCCGGATCAGGAAAAACCTTTTTATTCAACATGTTATATGATTACTTCACCTCCAGCAGTACTGTAACCGCCACTGCGGCATTGCTGCAATGCTACTAACTTCAGGGAAAACACTCCACAGTATATTCAAACTACCTGTACCTCTGACAGAAACCGGTGTCTGTAACGTTTCTCCTGTATCAGAGCATGCTTCTTTTTTGAGAAAGGTAAAGGTATTCATCATAGACGAAGCCTCTATGATACCTAATCATGCACTGCTTGCTATAGATAGATGTTTACAAGATATAATGGGTAACGATAAAATATTTGGTGGAAAATTTCTCATACTTGGAGGTGACTTCAGGCAAATTTTGCCAGTAGTGCCACATGGATCACCTGCATCTATTATAGACACCTATCTTAAAAGATGCCCATTGTGGCATCATTTCAGTCAATTACAACTAACACAAAACGTCAGAACTAACATAAATGAACAGGAGTTTTCTAGATGGCTCCTTCATCTTTGTAATGGTACACTAACGAGCAGTCTTAATGACGTTCCTGTAGATGCCATAGATGTTCCTGACTATTCGGTATGTAATGGTTCTCTAATCTCAGAAATATTTGATTGCAGCCCTCAAGAAATGGAAAATTGAATCATCATGACTCTAAAAAATACAGAATGTTAAACAGTAAATGTAGAAATTCTAAATAATCTTCCCGGAGGCATAAATACATATTTAAGTGCAGATTACATCTCCGATGATGATGCTGAACTTCAAAATTATCCTATCGAGTTCATAAATTCATTAACTCCATCTGGAATGTTACCTCACCGACTTAATGTGAAAATAGGGGCAATAGTAATGCGACTGCGAAATTTATCCATAAATCAAGGACTTTGGAATGGAACTAGGATGAAAATAAAAGAATGTCATCAAAACAGCATCATTGCTATTTTAATTAATGGATCTAATAGAGGTTCCACAGTTATCATTCCAAGAATTAAGTTAAAGCCAAGTGATACAAATGTTCCGTTTGCATTTCATCAGATACAGTTTGCAATACGATTAGCATATTCACTGACCATCAATAAAGCACAAGGCCAAACTTTGGATAAGGTTGGTATATATCTTCAATAACCTGTATTTTCTCATGGTCAGCTGTATGTGGCATGTTCAAGAGCTCGATCTAAGCACAGTGTGAAATTTAAGGTAATGCAACTGCATAGAGATGATAATCAGGTCAGAAAGCGTGGTGTAACATATACTAAAAATATTGTTTACCGTGAAGTGTTATGAAAACAATCAGGAACAGCTATGCAATCTAAAAATTAACTTGGATGTAAATATGATTTTGGAAAATTTTTTTTTAAAAATTGCTTTCCTTATATTTAAAATTCATAATTTGATGAAAAAGTAGTGTACAGTTTGTTTAACCTACCTCACATCATTTTGATTATCGAAAAATTAACAAAATTTAACTGTATTTCGTAAGATTTACAGAAACACTTCATTTTCTATGCATGTAATACACAAGAGTCTGAATATTATAACAGATTACAATGTTTCTTATGGAAAAAACTTTTGTACAGAAAATTCAAAGTGTTCTATTTATATTATCAAGAAGTTGTGATGCATTAATTGAAATCTATATCACTAATTCGACTTAAAAATATTTGTGAATTTCCAAATCTTCATTGAATAAAATTTAAAATAAATAGAAAAGTCTATTGCATATGTAAAAGTTGACGGTTGCTTATTTAACTTCATTAAAAGTTATCAAAGTCAACCAAGAACTGCTCAATATTCTGGCTTAATGGATCATTTAGCAAGGAATGAAGATGGCGATTCTGGTGTACCAGTTATTCTACCATCTTCATTTACAGGAAGTCCTAGGAATCTTCAACAACTGTATCACGATGCAATGGCAGTTTTCTGTAAATATGGAAAGCCAGACCTATTCCTTACCTATACATGTAATCCAAGATGTCCTGAAATATTAAACAACTTGGGGTCATCAGAACTTTCACAAAATCGATGTCAACAATGTCACACAGTTTTTTTTAAATTCACAGTCTGACTCCCCAGAACCTGCTGACTGACCACTATTCTCACTCCAAGCAGCTGATCAACGTCCCTGTCACCGCGTCAATCATCACCAGCACTTCCTGACAATATCAACAGCATCAGTTACGATCGCATTGGTCATCAATAAAAGTTTTAACTACAGTTCTTTGTTTGTTCTACTTGCTTCCATACGTTCATTTTTGTAATATAACAATAAGGAATTTCTTATTGATGTGTTTTACAAGATTTTAACTACCGTGGAATTTCCACGGGTCCTGCTAGTTATTATTATTATTATTATTGAATCATAAGGAGCTTTCACACAGGTCATTCTTTTCTTCTTCTTTTTCTTCTTTTTCTTCTTTTTCTTCTTTTTCTTCTTCTTCTTCTTCTTCTTCTTATTATTATTACTACTACTATTATTTTGCGAATTAGTCCCCGGGTACATTATTCCTCGTAATATATAATAACCAATAAAAGATTGATTCTAAAATAATACATATGCAATCTGCAAAATTAAAATATTATGTTTAAGCGTATTGTACAACCGGGGAACGCCGAGCTGCCAGCTAGTTATCAATAAGTATTAATTATGATATCTATAATAATATTGAACCTTTAAAAACTTTCGTATCTAAACAAATAGATGCGGAAGTTGGGGGCATTTCTCACTAATGTTATAATCAAAACACGCTAATTCAAGTTAATGCAACTTATTTAACGTCTAACGATACTCACACGTTTAAACACAGGACCCACACATTGTATGCAGTTTACGTCGCAATGGTGATCAAGACAAACAATAAGTCAAACTCGTTTTTTCTTTTGTAACAACGAAATTTATTTATCCCGCCATGCATGACATTTTGTTACGGTTGTAACGTCACGTACATCTCCAACGTGATCGTACTTTTCTAACTTTTCTCTTTTTTATAGGCTGTTTCTTTTTTCTTACCGGGGAGTTCATTTCGCATTTTGTATGTATTTACATACACACGTCCGCGCTCTGTTACTAATGTATGCGCCATCATTTTAGCATACATATAAAAAAAGATGAGGATAATAGTCCGCAAATTAAAAAAATATACAATTTACTCATCTCAAAAGAATTACAATAATTAAATAACATATACTTGTTTATGTATATGCGAGTCACAAGGCTAACTAATTTGCATATTGGTTTGGGAGAAAAATAATTTTATTAATTACTAGACTAGCCGTGACCCGTTGGGTCAGTATGTTATATTAGCCATGGAATTAATGTATGAGCGTAACACATGTGACGTAAAGAAAATATTTTTTGTGACAAAACACATTTAAAAGATCTTGGCAAGATGGTTATTGCACTTTACTGTCTTTAGCGTTCAGTTTCGATCCCAGCTCGACTATTCTTTTCTCACTTACAAGAAGTGAATTGTTTAAAAAACATAATACTCGCACGCACATGTCCCAGTTTCTTTCCATTTATTTTACTTTTTTTACTATTTTTTAAAAAATTTAACGTTGCATTTAATACCGGGCAACGCCGGTAACAGATATCTTAATTATATTTTGTGGAGAAGGAATAAGCAAGTAGAGGTGTTAATCTTCAACTTTACCATCATTTGTAAAAATTATAGGATATATTTGTGTAATAACCTATTTTTGCACCGTACACTCCCCCCATTTCTGTCTCTCGTTTAATTGCTGCCAGGAGGACAAGAAGATTTTGTTAGTTATTTCATGAGTATACCCGTGCAGACGTAGAAACTAGGAGTTTCTTGCGCTTGTATTTGTGATTTTAAGTAATAGTAGAAACCACTGGTGAATACTATTATATATTAAACTAGCAAAAGTACCCGTTGTTGACTGGGTTCAAAAACAGCCTACAGAAAATGGACTCTGATTTATGAAATACTAGCAGGGTTACCCGGCGTTGCTCGGGACCGTATAAACAATGAAAAAACAAAAGCAGACATTGAACATATATTTTATTCTTAGGGGAGAGGAATCTTTCATCTCAAGTTTTGGCGTTACAAACAAACATTTGTCTTTTATATATATAGATAATGACAGGTTTTTTGGGGGCCCCCTCGAAGATAACTGATCAGTTGACCAACTTCTAGTGGTCCGTTTGACGTGAAATTTCGATATTTGTCATCCGGGTGATGGGGCTTTGATATGATACCAAATTTGTCAAGTTTGGTTCCGTTTTTCAAAAGTTTTAGCGTTACAAACAAACATACATACACACAGACGTTTGGCTTTTATATATATAGATGATAGGTTATGAAAAGGAAGGGTTGTAAAGAGATAGCTTCGAATTTGGGGGTATCAAAACCAAAGCAAAATATGATGAAAGTAAAAATAAAATAGATAAACCCCATAATTTATTATACCATATCTGTTCACACTGAAACACTTATCACAATATCCTGTGGATCTATATTAAAAAAAAATTTATTAAACTTTGTGACACATTTCCATTCTATGGAGGTCAGGCGCGAACGAACACTCCATAATTTTATTATACCATATTTCTTCAAACTGAAACAACAATTATCAAAGTATACTTACGCAGATAGATATGAAAAGTCTTTATTAAAGTTTGTGCCTATTTCCATTCTATGAAGTCCAGGCGCGAACGCAGATCCCACAATTTTATCATACCATACCTATTTAAGTTAAAACATACTTATCAAAGTATTCTTATGTACATCTATATCAAAAACACTTGTAGACGTTTTTTTTTTAAATTTTAAATTTTTTATTTCCATACTTTGTGGACCAGGGGCATATGCAGACCCCACAATTTTAATGAATCATCATTATGCCAGATCAAACATACCCATTCCTGTGTCTCGATACATCTTCTATCATTATATGTGATCAGTTTTCTATAATAGTCAACCATATAGGAGCCTATTCGTGACCAGACACCCACAGACGATCAGATTTATATTATAGATGAAGTAAAATTTAAAGTATTATTTATATAAGATCGGTGTTTAATTAAAAACGTAAGCGAAAATTGTTTGTAAAAATATCAGACCCAGATTAAAAAAATAAGTGACATATAAAAAAAGACAATGTCTTAAAAATACGCGACTCAAGAGTATCCATTCCAAAAAGAAGACGCGTTGGAATTTATTTTCAGCAAAAATTAAGTGCCGATCAAAGAAATATTAAATTTTAAAAGAATTAGTTCAGCTGATGTATTTTCTACAAAAACAAACAAACAAAAATAAACAACCTAAGCTATAGCGAATTTGGTACCTTTTACGATTGCTACTGTCTTAAGATGTATTAAGACGCACACTCAACATTCAATCT
This sequence comes from Euprymna scolopes, assembly GCF_053919585.1. Lineage (NCBI taxonomy): Eukaryota > Metazoa > Mollusca > Cephalopoda > Sepiida > Sepiolidae > Euprymna > Euprymna scolopes. The sequence continues at coordinate 113,225,418 of NC_136496.1, forward strand.
ATCTATTATAAATGAGAAATGCGGCAGTAATTAAACTAAAAACTGAAGCACTCATGTGTGTTACCAATGTAAGTGGAAAATGGTGCGTCATGTTGATAAAGTTTGAGTTTCAAGCAAAGAAATGTGGGAGACATATATTGTTGTGGTGTGTCCACTTTACAAATAATGATACACTCTTTTACTCACTATAAAGACTAGTAGAATATGTCCCTCATCGGTTCGTATACACGTTCAGCTCAAGTCAGTCAACGGATTTGGCAGTCGGACTGACGTATAACCACATTAATATTTGTTGTGTTTATTTTTCTGTGTAACATATTTTGTTTCCATTAAATTCCGTCATTTCTGTCTTTATTCCGAACCCATAGGGGGCCACAGCATATGTATTCTAAGGACATCATAAAATACGTTTTGATTTTTTGTTGTCTAAAAACGTAGTTTTTTTTAACGTTTCTTTATTAATCGTGCAATTATTGGTAGGAGTATTGATTAGATTCCTATAGTGTTTTTATGACTTGATCCGTTGAAGGATTATGACTTAATAGTATATTTGTGCGTGAGGTATATATACTCCTACAGCCGCGATGCAAATAAACGAATTTATTATTTATATTTTTGAAAACACCTAACTATAATTAACCTAAATGTGCTTATATTTTTGACGAATGGCTATATAAATTAACTACACTGTCCCCAAGTGACGATGTAATGTTTGTAATGGTGGTATATTAACAACAGAACATACACTGCACTTCAAAGGAGAAGTTAATCCATGGGATGATTGTATCATGACCACAAAACAAGTAATGCATTATTCCAAAGCGTGAAGATAATGCAACTTAATGGCAACAGAACCGGTACTACACTACGGTTGGATTGAACATTGTAAGATCATAAAAGTTTAAGAAGTTAATGTAGTTTCTTTTTGCGCATTGTCTAATGTGTATGTAACGTGAATTCAAAGAAGACAATAAAATACAGAGGTGTAATGGATAGACACAAACCGAAATAAATTAATACAAAGGGTGGAATGAGCGATATATATATATATATATATATATATATATATATATATATATATATATATATATATATATCATTCCTATGAATTTGTTTTTTGTGTATCAATATTCATATTAAAACCATTTTTCTATTTTTTTTTTAAGCAAAAATACAACTTTGTTATAAATGTGTTGTGGAATTGCATTAATCTGCAAAAAAAAAAATCTAGCTAATTTGCATATTTCTTTAAACATTCATTGTAATTAATTCCCTATTTAATTTTTTCAGTTTTTCTTATGGAATGCTCATCTTTAGTCAACTATTACGTGCTATTATATTCATGCAGATATTCTACATTATTTATACCTGCGTTATATTCGCGTAAAATGATTATAGTAAGTACACACCTCTTTCTATATATATTTATGTATGCTTATATTTATTTGCTTAAAATTCCACAGATTCCACATTTATATGTAAATATATGTTTTTTATATACTCTAATTGCATTACATTATATTCTTTATATAGCCCTAATTATGACCTTACACCTAGAAGCTGTGTTCCAACATGTTTAATGATCAATTAATTAGTTTAGAAGTGAATTCCGTATATACAAATACATGAACATACCCAACTTGAAATAAATTATAGATATTAATACACATTTAAATGCAACTTCTACACCTTTTCTGTAATGGCCGTAATATTATATATTAAATCTTATATATAAAGCTAACTTAGACTGCAAGAAGTACAACGTAGAGGTGTAATAGATACAAACGGAAGAAAATTAACACATACAACGGTGGAACGAGCTATGCAGATTGCACATTTTTATTAATAGAATATATATATAGGGGGTACAAGGGCTTGCAGTTCGTCGAAGCATATACCATTCAAATACTTGTAAAACAGGCAGAGGGATGCAACAATTCGTCAAGGGGAAAGAAAGGCTGAAGCCTAGCTGACAGTTTAAGACTTATTAGGTTGGCGACTGTTTTGAACACTGACCAGGAGTGAAAGACTACTAGAGACTAGTAGCAGATGCATCCGCCCAAATGTGCCAACAATACTTCATACATGGGGGAATGATGGCCTAGTAGAGATTCAGGATACTTTCTAGCACGTTAAAGAAAGCCCACCTCCTTCGCCGGAGGGTTGACCTTCGGGCCAAGATCAAAGTGTAGTATCTGTTCCGGCAGATACTGCAAGCTATGACTAGCAAAGACCAGATGTGGGGGCAACCCCACATGCCTGACCTTTAACCAGCTCCCATTTCCCACCTCTCGGGAGCTGGTCCCCTTTTTCCCTTCCCCCTCCCTTCACTCCTCACATTAAAAATCGGCCTTGTGCCTAATTTGCTCGGTGGGGGAGCAAATAAATACCATCTGTTCCGGCAGATACCGCAAGCAAAGACCATATGTGGGAGAAACCCCACATATAAGACCTTGGTCAATGTAGGGGCAACCCTTCATACCAATTGTCACTATCCAGCTCCCCTACTCCCCGGGAAGCTGGTCCTCATTTCCCCTTCACTCCTCACTTTAAAAATCGGCCTTGTGCCTAATTTGCTCGGTAGGGGAGCAAATAAATACAACTCCACATATAAGACCTTGGTTAATGTAGGGGCAACCCTTTATACCAATTGTCACTATCCAGCTCCCCTACTCCTCGGGGAGTTGGTCCCCATTTCCCTTTCACTCCTCACATTAAAAATCGGCCTTGTGCATAATTTGCTCGGTGGGGGTAGCAAATAAATATCAACCCCACGTATAAAACCATTGCTCTTGAGCAATCATTTATTAATCACTGTAGGGTAAAAAATTCATACGAATTGTCACTATCCAGTTCCCTCTCGAGGGAACTGGTCCCCCTCCCCATTCACTCTCCACGTTAAAAACGGCCTTGTGCCTAATTTGCTGAGTGGGGAAGCAAATAAATAAAACTAGTATCTGTTCCGGCAGATGCTGCAGGCAGGGACGTTGCCCTTGTGGCTAGGAGTTTCTGGTCCATGTGGGGGCGACTCTTATATACTCTCACTACCCAACTCCGATTTCCCTCCCTCTGGGAGCTGGACTCCTGTTCACTTCCCCCTCACCCTCTCCACATTAAAAAACGGGTTTATGCCTAATTTGCTCTCGTGGGAAAGCAAATAAATAGAGTTTGGCCTTCGGGCCAGGATCAAAGTGTAGTGTCGTTTCCGGCAGATGCTGCAAGTAAAGACCATATGTGCGGGCAACCCCACATATAAGATTATTGCTTTTATAGCAATCAGTTATTGGTCAATGACGGGGAAACCCTTCATACCAATTGTCACTATCCAGTTTCCCTATTAACCGAGAAGCTGGTCCCCCTTTTCCCCACATTAAAAAACGGCCTTGTGGGGAAGCAAATAAATACCACCCAGGATCCTAGGAAACATTGCGATTTGTATGGATGTCATTTATTTGTTTTAGTTTTTTGAGATACGAAATTGCATTTTTACCTAAATGTGAGTTGGGAAGAATTTTCCCTTTGACCAAATTTGGGAGCGGAAAATATATTGTTTTTAAAATATAATTATCCACTGACGCGTGTTTCGTCATCCAGGACTCATTCAGAATGGCTGAATCTAGGGAGTTTCGAAAACCGGACATCATGAAAAGAAGCCTAAACTTCTACGACTGAGCTATCTCGAACGACTGCTTGGGTATATCGCGATTTGCGTAGATACTATTTATTTTTTGTTGTTTTTGCGATACGTTTTGAACGAATTTAATAGAATATGCGGAAATTTCTCGAGAGTTCCATCAGCTATCATCTTGTCAGTCTGGTAGTTTCCCTTTTTCCGTAGCCTTAGACTCTGCTATTGGCCAGCATTTGGTTGACAATCAATGCTGTGCTGATAAATATAAAATAGAGTAGTTCGAGGTGTTACATTAATTCTCTTTGGGGAACTTTGACCCTTTTATCCCTCGTTTTTTTTCTACCTCATTGTGCCAAGTTTTAGTCGCTTTTAAACGCTCTATTTAAAAATTAAATCTTTCTTTTAATCGTTTATTTTTAAATTTTGGCACATCCAAATTCCCCCGTAGTGCTCTTTAATTTCGCCAAGAATATTGTTTTGTATGCTATCGATTTTTTCCTGACGAGACGATAGCCGAAAGAGCTCTCGAGAAATTTCTGCACATTCTATTTTAATCAGTATATAAATTTTGTACCTCTAAACACACACACACACACACACACACACACACACACACACACACACACACACACACACACACACACACACACATATATATATATACGGCATAATCACTTTGACACGTCAGTGCTCGTTAGATCACCGAGGTTAAGCAGAGTTACGCCTGGTCAGTACTCAAATGAGTGACCATTTAGCAACTCCAGGTGTTGTATGTACTCTCCGCTTATCTCGGCGTGGTTTTCAGTTGTATAGCACTTCTCCTTGCCCCTGAACTCAAACCGTACCGATTCATGAGTGGTGTGGTTGTTGCAATCTTCGTCCTACTATTAAACTCGCATCCACCCTTCAGGGGTTATCCATTGTTTTTCGAAACTGAACGGAGGCATGGTGGCATATATATATATATATATATATATATATATATATATATATATATATATATATATAGTCATCCACATACAGTACTGTTTCGCTGTTTCGCAGCTCACCAGTGCGGCTAGACAGGCGACTACCTCAAGCCAGGATTGAAACCCGACCGTCTGTAGCGAGAGAGAGAGAGAAAGAGAGAGAGAGAGAGAGAGAGAGAGAGAAGCGAAAGAGAAAGAAAGGAAGAGTTGGTAAAGGAATCAATCGCTATTAGCGAAATAAACAAAAACAAATAGATCAGAGTAAACTATAAATCACGAAGCGAACCCACCAAGTCTGTTGCGATCTTACGATCGGCCTTACTCCTCACAACAGACCCAACCGACGAAACACTTCCGAATTATATTCTTATCCTGCGGGAGCGAAAGAGACCAATATAACGTATAACAGAACATTGAATACAGTTTCTCGATTTCAAAGCAAACAAGAATCTACTTCAGCTTTAAGGTGTATTTTGCGAAAAGGAAAATCTGTTTCTTCATTTTTCAGCTTATGTCACATAAATAAGGCATTTTCGATGCTATGAATATTTATAAGCAATAGATACGATGTTTTATATGTAAACGTATACGTCTGTTAAACTTGGTTAAAAACAGTGGCATATATTCTAAATGATGGGATTTGCGATTTCCTGAAAATATACGAGCGTATGTCACCGTGTGTGGTTTATTATCTTCGCATACCTTTCTTTCTTGTTACTTATCTATGTGTCTATCTATTCGAGTTTATTCATTTCATCATGTACAATATTCTTCTCTTCTACTTTATATATATATATATATATATATATATATATATATATATATATAAGGTATTCATCACTTATCAAGTCCCGAAGGCAACTCGCATGTACAATACTTTCCTCTGCTACTTTATATATATATATATATAGATATATATATATATAGATATATATATATATATATATATATATATATATATATTAATCCAAGCCAAATGAAAAAGCTTATTCTCGAGTTGCCTTTCGGCCTTGATAATGATGAATACCTTGTAAATATATATATATATATATATATATATATATATTACAAGGTATTCATCACTTATCAAGGCCCGAAGGAAACTCGAGGATAAGCCTTTTCATTTGGTTGGGATTAAGATATAAATAACTATATGTATATTTGTTTTCGTAGTTTGCTTTTTCCTTGATTAGTAAACTCCTTCTCATTTCTGTATATATATATATATATATATATATATATATATATATATATATATGCATATATATATATGCAGCATGTTTTTCTTAAGCATATTTCATTAACTAAAATATACATTTTATCTATTAATTCCATTTTTAATCTATTCCAACTCGCTAATATTGTCTATTAAATCTTGTTTCTGATTCTTTCAAATTTCCGAATATCTTGCGGATATTTTAATACTTACTAACAATGAAAACGATATTAATACAAAACAAGCAACCTGCCAATATAACTTCGTGCTTAATTTCACTTATGAATTACACAAGAACAATATAATTTCCTTTTTCTAGATGTGTTAATGGATTCTAACAACAACAAAGTCTCTACATTAACCTATAAAATACCGAACACTATAAAGGCCTTTACTCTGAATTATTTAGTGAGTGCTCATTTCGGTACAAAACGGATTTAATCAACAACCTACTTACCCGTGCTAACTTAATTTCCTCTTCCCCAACTATTTTTGAACGTGAATTCAACAATATTAAACAAGCGTTAATAAATAATGGATATCCCAACCGTGTTATTGATAAACAAATTAGGAAAATTTAAAATATTAACCGAAATGATCCAGAATCTACAGCTACACCTACTACACATAAAAACTTTATTATAAAAACCAAATGCATTATAATTATAGAAAAGATGAAAAAGTATTACAAAATATTATTAATAAAAATGTGCAACCTATAGACCATAACAAAAAATAAAATTAATCATTTACTATAATAAATTAAAAACCTTTAACCTGATTATAACTAATAAATTCCCCTCAACTTAGTTGCTTTAAAGGACTAACTTAGCTTATAAATTTAAGTAGCCTTTGGGAGACTGTGCCACCGATAATAAAGGTGGAAACATACACATAGGTTTAAGTACCATCACTTTGTCGGGGCGATTAACCATGCATCATTCCGAAAACAGTGCTATATTTAACCACCTGGCTTATCAACATTAAATCCCTTGCTCAAATTTAGGAAGATTTTAATTGACAACACATCTATACTTGAACAGACCAATAACAAAAGAAAACTTAAATAATAGCAGCATTACTAATAAAAACTGAAAAACCTACTATTGATAAAATAAATTTTACCAAGTTATTAAAATAATGAAAAAACAATGAAAAAATATACACGTTATAAAAAATATATAAATTGTTCTAAACCAGTTAAATTAATTTATCCCTGATGATGAATCCAGAAGGATTGGAAAGTATTCGAACTTAAAACAAATATGAGAATTACAACCGCCAGTTCCTACCAGAAGTAAAGACCGTTATTCAGAAATTGGACCTGGACTGTTTAGCCCTTTCAAACGGGAAAATGTAATAGCTCTTGGACTTAGAATGAGTTTTTTTATACCAAATCGATGATTGCTTTGTGCTCATTTTTGCATTAAATTCTAATCCTCTTTAATCTTTATTAATTTCTAACTATGCATCTAATAGATGACATAATACTTTAATCGCTGTACCTTATCATTACAAACGTCCATACAATATTTCATGCAAATTGGTTCTGTACTTTCTGAGAAAAAGTTTGAGTAAAAAAAAATATATAGGCCACTATGAAATAATTGGGATCATTAAATTAGAGCCAGTAATAAAAAAAAAAAATAAAGGAAAAAATAAGGAAGATAAAAGAAACTGGAGAAAGAAAAGGGAGGAGAAAGAAACAGTAAATAGGGGAGAGGGAAATACATATATAAAAAGATAAAAAATCGTTCTTTCTTGTTTTTTCCTTTCTTAATCTATCAATTCTCTGACAGCATGAATGTAGCACTTCTCCTTGACACGAGTGCCCAAATACATGTTGGTGACTTTAATGCCTACCACAGCTGGCAGCATCATTCATTACTTTTCTATATCCCATTCATTGTCACAGACAGTAACGTTTCCGATGCGTCTTCTAGATTGTCAGGACCAACAAGCCTCACTTCTGGATCTATTTCTGACAACAGTTCCTGAGGATTGTGTAACAAATGCCCATTGCCCATTCGGGAATGCTGATCATGCTATGTTAAGGATTGACATCACTCAAAATTCTCGACTCCAAGTTGAAGAGCCATTGCCCAAAACAACAGGGTACTACAACAAGGCTGACTGGGGTGCTATAAGAGATCACATCAGAGATGCCCAATGGGGAAATATCTCTTCTCTTCTTGCAGAAGTGCGCAAAATGACGACTGAATGGTTCAAAGCAGCAATTGCAGCACGTTTCCACACGTAAGTTCTATAGCACATCCCACTCTTCTACTTGCACAGCTGCCTTTTCCCAGAGGCCACATGCATACTGCAGCTTTGTCTGCCGTCAGTCCACTACAAACAGAAAAAATATTAATAGAAGATAGAAGTAATTGTAAGAAAGAAATTGTGATAGCTAAGAGAGAATATATCGAAACTACCAGAAAACTCATTGAAGCGCAGAAATTAGGAACTCGTGATTTCTGGAAAATCTACAACAGTGTAGTAAATAAATGCCTATAAGCAATTTCCCCAATATCCAGCAACCATGAGGTTGATCACACGGCAACCGAGAAGGCTAACATGCTTGTCAGTCGGTTTGCCCGAAACTTTAGACCCAGCAAACACCTCCCTCCCTGATTTTCCTTTGCGGAGAGAAACCAGACTAGATGATCTAAAAATCACCCCTTCTCAAGTACATGCTATCATAAACAAGTAGACATGTCGACCTGATCTAATCCCGGCTGTAATAATAAAGAAATGCTCCGCTGAGTTCTCCCCAGTCCTCTCCAAACTCTTCAACAAATATCTTAAGGAATCCTGCTTTCCTGGCTGCTGGAAAACTGCTTCTGTGGTACCAGTTTTCATGAATTCTGACGAAAGACCTGGCCCATTAAATTATCGCCCTATTAGCCTCCTCCCTCTTTTTGCCAAAATATTTGTGTCCATAATTAATCAAACTGTAGCCCACCACCTTACAGTTGTTAAACTTCTGTCCGACCAACAGTATGGATTTGGGCAAGCCCGTTCTACTGCTGATATTATAACTGTAATCTCTGAACGTATAAACCATGCACTGGATAAAGCAGAAGAAGCTAGGCAGGGGAGGAGAGGGCAGTAGTCCTAGATAAATCTAAGGTTTTTACAGGGTATAGCATAATGGTCTACTCGGGAAAATCAGATCATATGGTATTACTGGACGAATACTTAACACAATTAAATCCTTCTTAAATAAGAGAAAATCCCGGTTGTCCTCGATGGTCGTACGTCAAAACAATATGATATAAGTGCGGGTGTACTTCAGGGATCGATACTTTGACCATTATTTTTCCTGATATTCATAAATGATATTTCTGATAAAAGTGTCATTGAGATGGACATATTTGCTGACGACACCACACTATAATAGGCACGAAAGGAAAGTGAGTGAAAACTTATCTAAGGCAATCGCGGAATTCCTAGAGAAAGACCCTCAGTCTGTAGTGGAATGGGGATAATAAAGCATAGTAACGTTCAATGCTGCTAAGACTAAGCTCGTTTCCTTTAATAATTACAAGAAACATTCTCAATCAATAATAGCTATGGCTAATAATACATTACCTGAAATTACTTCGTTCGAACTCCTCGGCTTGACGTTCACAGGGAACATGTTGGAACAGATACATCGAGGGAATCTTCAAGACCGCTGTGATAGAAAATTACTTACGCCTGAAAGGATCCTTTACCTCTACAAAGCCAACATTCGCCCATGTATGGAATATTGTTGCCACTTTTGGGCTGGTGCATCTGCTACTAGTCCCTCACTCTGGACATGGTTCAAAAGAGAGTTGCTAACCTAATAAGTCCCGAACTGTCAGCTAAGCTTCAACCTCTGTCCCATTGACGAAATGTTGCATCCCTCTGTCTGCTTTACAAGTATTTTAATAGTAGATGCTCCGACGAACTACAAGACTTTGTACCCCCTCGACGTAAATACTTCGACAAACCTGACAAGCAGCAAAATCCCACCTCTACACAATAGAGATCCCCAGATGCTACAAAGCCTTCTACTCTACCCAGAACTGCTAGACTTTGGAATTTCCTTCTTGGTTCCAGCTTCTCCTACTGTACTGAGATGCAGAAGTTCAAGTGTAATTTAAACAGACATCTTGCTGCTCAACTCCCTACATATTCCTGCAGTTTCTGTCCTAGATAGTAGCCCCCTACATAGAAGCGACACTGTGTCTTGTTTGGCCCTTATTTAATGATCCTTATTATTTCATAGTAGCTTATATATTTTTTAAATATTACCTACATATATACTACCCTTCCGATTTACCCTTACATGTTGTACCTACTTTAATTACGATTTACCATTTTATCCCATTCCTTCATTCCCATTTTATTTCTACATGGCATTTGAGATGGATTTTTTTATGTTTGCATTTTGTATAATTCTAGCCTTTCTCCTCATCTGATGAGAAGCATTTAACTTCGAAATGCCATGGCTTGAAGAGGTTTCTTCTTTATTTTCTCATTAACTTTATCTTATTGTTCTGCTGATATATATAACTTTTATACCTAATCTTTCATTTAATAAATATATGCATAGCTATATGTAGACACACACACATGTATATATATATATATATATATATATATATATATATATATATATATATATATATATATATATATGAAGAGCGCGAAAGATAGAGAGAGAGATGGGAGAGAGAGAAAGAGAGAGAGAGAGAGAGAGAGAGAGAGAGAGAGAGAGAGGATAGAAAGAGATACGAAAGAGAATATGAGAATTTCAAAGCAACATATACCAAAAAAAAGTCTATTTATGTGTTTATATGTGCCTGAGTCTGAAGTTTTCTAACCTTTCACTGGTCATGCAACCCAAATCTCAGTTGGCTCGTGGAATGGACATTTAGAAGAAAAACGGCCATATGTGTTAGTGATTTCAATCATTTCCAGACATTGTTTTTATCAAAGTAATCTTAAGCCCATTCGTATATTTTTCTTTTTCTTCTTTCCTTTCCCCTCCTATAATAAGATCCCTTTTCTTTCCTCCAATTAATTCTAGTTCGCCACACCCCCAGCTCGAAAGGCCCATAACTGCTCATTTCAAACTCGATCCGAGTGAATGTACGAAATCCCAGATCGCAAATCTTGCGAGTAAATTTAACTTCTGCCATTTTCTTTGCTCGCTCCATTATTCATAGTGTGCGCGTAGTCGTCCTTTTTCGCCGTTACAAAAAGCGCAAGTTTTTATCTGCGATCATTGCCAATGAATAAAAAATATGGTGGAAACTGATTGAAAATAGTCGAGATATCATCCGGCTCTCCGCTCTCTAAGCAGGCCCTTGACACCGACGCCGCTAATATTTATTCCTATGCTTTTAACATAACTCTTTGTTTTCAATTGTAAAACATCCAAGTTGCCGCATATCGATATCTGGTCCGCATGTTATAAAAATAAGCAACGAACTTTTCACCATTCATAAAAAAAAAATTCAAGATAAGAAACAAACAAAAACAACGATTTCTTATGATACGATTAAAGACAGCAATTATCTACCGAACGTATTAGTATGGAATTTAATATCATCATCAATACAGATCGAATAGATAAAAATCAATGCATATCGCACCAGAAAAGTTAGCTGACATGATGAAAGCGCCAGATTGTTGTTATAATAGTGACTAAGGCTTCAGTTTCGAACCTTACTTAATGCAGTCGTTCTGTGAAGCCATACTGATGTGTTTCGAAAAGCTGAAACACAAGTCTTTAAATAATCATATATATAATATATGCATACGCACACTTCAGTTTTAAAATAAGTTACACAGATTCTTCTTCGTTTTATCCCCGTGTGGATTTGTCAGACTATAGTATAGATTTAGTATTACGGTGTATTGTATAAAAACACGCATTGGCATCGGTTTCAGGCAATAACATGATGAATCTTCATGAGGATGAAATGCGGAAGATTCTGTGTACATTAAATGCCTTATATATTTTAAAACTTACTATCTAGCTCTACTCACGTGTGGAGCACTGTTGAAATAAATACTGAAAATAGATATATGAAATTTAATGTAGATACATGAAATAATAATTATATATCTATATCTATACCTATCTCTAATTCTTTCTATATATATTTGGAATCTTACGAAGAAAACAATTTTGACAGATAAATATCCAGCTCATCTTTAATTTAAAAGTGTAAGCACAGATATAGTGATTAAGTGTTCAAAATATTGGACCTCTAAAGTCGGCTTAATAGTAGAAAAGATAATCTGACAGTGGTATACACACACACACACACACACACACACACGCACATATATATATATATATATATATATATATCAGTTCTTATTGTTGAGTACTTGAAAGCTGAAATAGAATGTCGATCACCTAAGCTCGCATGCATAGATCATAATGTTTTAATAATCAGATCACTATGGCCTGACGTTACGACATTTAAAAAATAAATGTGATAATTTCAACGATATTTCTCGCGGCTGAAATTGGCTGTCAGGTTCATTTCTTGCTAATGGAATCAGGGATGGCTTCGTGGCAGGGTTCAAATTTCCCAACCGATAGTAATCGCATCACCCTGCACTGATGATTCCCGAAAGAATGAAATACTAGTGTCTGTAGATATAAAATATATTAGTGTAATAATAGTACGTATATATATATATATATATATATATATATATATATATATATATATATATATATATATATATAAATAGGGGGGGGTCACCAACAATGTGTATTTTTTAACATTATTTTATTATTCCGTGTCTTGGTTTTTCATTGAAAATTATGTTTAGATCATTGTAATAATGTTTTTAAATCATTGAAATTGTTTTTAACGCGTTTCAGACGTTCTGTGAAGCATCCTCCTCAGAAAGTATTTAAAATGATTAGTATATAATCAAGACGTGTTAAAAATGAAAAGAACATTTTCGTAGTTCATTTGAAATGTTCCAAGAGGTGGAAACATGTGTACACGATTCTACTTTTCATTCGTATGCCCAATTTTTATTACTGTGTCATTGGGCTGAACTGTTGTCTTATGTTTCTCTCTCTCTCTCTCTCTCTCTCTCTCTCTCTCTCTTTCTCTCTGCTTGTGTTTCTGTTGATCTTTCTTTGTTTTTCTCATTTTTTTCCTTTTTTACTCTTACTTGATTGGGGGGAAGGGGCCGTTGGTACTTGATCATATATATAAATTGAAAAACTGTTAAAGTTTATAAATTAAATCGTTCTGTAAACTTAAGGTAAGCATAAATATTAATACTAACATTTAACGGACAATTAAAACCACATAAAAATGACTAATATTCGGGTAGAGCATTGATATAAGAAATTTAGTTCAACTTTGTAAATTAGAATTTACAACAATTTACTATTCAACAAAGAATACAAAGTGAAAACTTAAAAATTTTCTTCATTCTTGGAATTTCAAAGAATAGTTTTTATCCTCAGGCGAAAATAGTTAACAAAATAATGATCATAGGCAAGGGATAATTTTGCTGGTTAGCACATAAATTGAAATCTACAAATTATTAGAGTAATCATGTTTTTTTTTTATAAAAGTTGGTAATAATTAAAACTTAAAAGTTGGTCAAAAGGATATTGCAAATAAATTCCAGGCTCGGCGAAGAAAAAGTTCCAAAAAGTGGTACAATCCAAAGAAAACATTCCAGTATTTCTAATGATAGCAGTATTAATCTTACATTAACATACGCACCCTTAAGAGGAGGTGTTAATCCTCGAGATACTTACTTAATCCGAATATTACACACACACACACACACACACACACACACACACACACACACACACACACACATATATATATATATATATATATATATATATATATATATATACATAAATATATATATATATATATATATATATGATCTAAGCATATGGTCTGAGCGACCCGCACATATATGACGTAATATAGATATCGATTTTTCACAACGCTACGCATATAACTGGGTTGTATTCCGGCAATAAACGTGTTGTATTTCAAGTGATCTATTGTGTCTGCTTCATTAGCGTAGATATTGGACTTTAGATATCGCCAAAGAAAATAATCTCATCGAATAATAATAATCGCACAGACGAGGTGGCCAGTTGACAGAGGTGGCCGGTTGACAGGTTCATTTCGTGAAATTAATCGCTCATCAGTTGTTTCTCTCAGTAAATTGGTAGTATCGCGCACTGTGTGACATGTGACCCTGCCCTACTGAAAGCATAGTATCTATTGCCAAACCTAGTCGAATTAAAAATAATCGATGATTTCCAAATTTGCAATTAAAAAAAAGTTGCCAATTTAAAATTCGTAAAATCTAAAATAAACTATACAAGCCGATCCGTATCGTTAGAAAATTTACAAAATACAATTAAAAAAAAAAAACTATCTATTTATGCAAGTCGTAAACCATAAACAGAAGACTTAATCCCAAACTATAATAGAAAAAGCAAAGTCATCAGTTTCGATGATTAAAAACAGAACAGATATTAAATTCATGGTTCGCCAGCTGGAAATAATGATGAGTTCATAAGCGTAGTTGTTGATGAGCAGAAATCAGACGTTCACAGTATTAATGCTGTGGATGCTCACAGGTCCATCCTGGGCCCAACTCTCTTCCTGATCTACATCAATGATCTCCCAAATCTCATCCTAAGATCATTCGTAAACATTTGTGCTGAGGACACTATCATCTATGGCAACACATTAAAGGCCGTAAATGACCAAGTTTTCTCTAATTCTCTCTCCCTTTATTTTGAACACGTGGTACGATGGGGGAAAGATGTGGCTGCTTCATTTTAATACATCTAAAACTAAGCTTCTATCTTTACATTATCAACGCTCTGATTCCCGTCTGGCATCAATTGAAATGAATGACTCTCGTCTTGGCAAGGCTCCACGTTTTGACAAGCTTTTGTGTCTAACCATTACTGCTGGTCCTAAATGGAACACGTACATCAAATCTGTAGCCAAGATTGCTTGAAAATGGTGGGATCATTCTACCGCTCCACTAGATATCTCACTGCTGATGTAATTATCTACCTTAATAAGAGCCAAAGTACGCCCAACGATAGGGACTCTTGCCACATCTGAGCAGGAGCTGCTAGAAGCAGCTTATCATGCCTTGGCAGAGTTTAAAGTAGACTTCGTAGCCTAGTGGGGGATACCATTTTCTTTTCCTTGCAACCTCTATCTTGCAGAAGAGATATTGCGAGCCTGTCTCTGCTTTATCGTTATTTTCATCGCAACTGCTCGTCTGAGCTCCAATCAATGGGCCCCCTTCCCAAACTTTGAAGAAAAACCCGTCTAGCTTAAAGCACTGTCGATAATTCCCCCAATTCTTTATTTGTGCCTAAACATAAACGAAGATTCCATGAACAAACCCCTGCTTTCCAGTTGACTACAATATGATGGTCTTCAAGTCCAACATGAACAAATTCTTTCCCTTAAGTAATCAAATTTACAAAATTTCCATTATTACGGTATTGTCCCATTGACTACCGTACACTCATTCAGCTTTATCTTTGAGTGGCCTAAGTGGTGACTATTGTAAAAAAAGATTATATTATACATATCACCTTTACTGTAATCAAATGTAAACACAATTCAGTTCTTATTTAACCAGAGAAAAATTTCACGTGAGATACTTGAAGCATCAACCTGACATGAAACAGCTTAATATCAAAACACACACACACAAACACACATACATACATGCATATATATATATATATATATATATATATATATATATATATATATATATATATAATAAAATGATTGCAGAAATTCCCCTCTGGACACCAAAGTATCGTAGTACACTCGGGTTCTCATTCAGCTGAATGACCATGCTGAGGAGCCTACGATATATATATATATATATATATATATATATATATATATATATATATATATATATATATACGTATTTGTATTTATTTTATTTATTTATGGATAAAATAGTTATAGGCAGAAATGTGCTTCACCGTCACTACAGTTCATCAGCGTGGGTAATTATGGCAGTATTCAAAATTACCACGCATAAAGAAAAGCCTGCCTGAAATTACGTACTAATTCATGGATTATCAATTTATATTGTAATATTTTTGTTGTTAACCTTTAGCGATAACTGTAATACTAGGATTAAAATCTCCCCCAGAGAGTTTAAGAGTAGCCTCATCTTTAATACACAAAATATATTAAGTATATAAATTAAAATACACAAATTAAGCATAAGATACACAGATAGACTTCTTCAAAAAGTCTTTATACCGTTTCTTCGGTGCCCCTCTGTCACGGCGGCCAGTAGAGAGTTTGCCATACAGGGCTATCTTGCGCAGGCGATGATCCTTCATTCTTGAGACGTGTCTGGCCTAGCGTAGCTGCGACATCAGCAGCATGGCTTCGATATTGATGATCTCCGCCTGCTCGATGACCACAACATTGGTGACGTAGTCACTCCAGTGAACGTTGAGGATATAGTTGGTGACAATAAGTTGTCCACGAATCAGAACCGTACAGGAGGGAGGAGAGTACTACGGTTCTGTACACACTGACTTGTAGTGCCCTTCTTCAAGTGTTTGTTTTTCTACTCTGTTGTACAGTCTGCCAAACGCACTGTTTGCTTTGGCTAGTCTGTTGTCTGTTTCCCTGTCGATATTGGCATCTGATGTGATAATACACCCCAGGTAGGTAAACTGGTGCACGGTCTTCAGCTCAGTCTCGCCAATGGTGATGTGGGGAGGGCGGTACTCTACTCGAGGAGGGGGCTGGTGGAGTATTTCAATCTTTTTTAAGCTGAACTCGAATCTAAAGAGCAGGGCAGCCTTTGCGAAACAGAATGTAAGGCGATACAATGCTCTTTTGGTGTGAGCAACGAGATCAGCGTCGTTGGCAAGGAAGAGGTCTCGTTTCAGTTTCTTGAGAGTCTTTGTATGGGCTTGATGTTGAGCAGACTGCCGTCGGTGCAATAGCGTATGTACACAGCGTCGTCATCATCAAGATTTTCGGTTGCCTGCTTGGGCATCATACTGAAGATGCTGAACAGAGTCGGCGCCAAGACGCATCCCTGTTTCACGCCATTGACGGTGAGGAAGGGTTCTGAGAGGTTGTTATTCACTCTGACCTCACCGCTCTGGTTCTCATGCGGCTGAATGATCATGTTGAGAAGCTTTTGAGTGCAGCTAAGGTGCTCCATGATTAGTCAAAACCCCCTCCCGCTCACTGTGTTTAATGCCTTAGTCAGGTCCACAAACGGTATATAGAGTCCTCTGTTTTGTTTTCGCTACTTTTCCTGGATTTGCCTGAGGAGGAAGACTATGTCTGTAATGCCCCTGTTGGCTTTGAATCCATATTGGGTTACTGAGAGGAGGTCTTTTGCGGTGAAAGGTATCAGTCTGTTCAGGAGTACACGAGCATGATTTTACCTGCGATGGAGAGCAGGGTGATCCTCCGGTAGACTGACTTTT
Source organism: Euprymna scolopes (assembly GCF_053919585.1). Lineage (NCBI taxonomy): Eukaryota > Metazoa > Mollusca > Cephalopoda > Sepiida > Sepiolidae > Euprymna > Euprymna scolopes. The sequence continues at coordinate 113,242,742 of NC_136496.1, forward strand.
CACCTTTGTTTTTGTACAAAACAACAATGACTGCGTCACAGAGGTCTCGTGGGAGTTCTTGCTCCCAACAACAGATAAAGAGCTCATATAGCTTGCTGTGCAACGTTGGGCCTCCATACTTCCAGATATTTCGTGGATCCCGTCAATTCCTGCAGACTTTCCACTCCACAACTATTTTCAATGTACATAAAAATGTACATAAAACCAAATACAATGATTTCCTGAGTATACATAGAGCCATTTCCACCCAGTCCCCACAGATTTCATTAATATAACCCTAAATTGCACACCCTAATGTTGGTTGTCCATCGGATCCGAAGATGACGTTTGTGTTCTGCATCTCATATGTGCACACGGAGGTAGCTCTGTAGCCCCAGTCTAGAGACACAGTCTAGAACACTGGGGGCACTGGAAGTCAGTTGTGATCACCGCTGAAGCTGCTCTCTGGTGTCTCTCTCTGGCAGCAATGAGTTTCTGGTTACGAGCCTCTTAAAGTTGGCAAAATCCTTGTGAGTTGAGCCTCGCCATTTTGGTCTGTCCATAGCATGTCCCTCCAGGTCTCCCGGTTTGATATGGCAGATGCAGATTGGCTTTAACAGTGTCTTTATACCGCAGTTTTGGCCGACCTTGGTTTCTTTTGCCGGCCCGGAGCTCTCCGTACATCAGGCATTTAGGCATCCGACATGCCTCCATTCGAATCACGTGTCCAACCCAACGAAGTTGGGTCTTGATGATGGTGGCCTCTATACTGGTGGACTTAGCTTTGTCAAGGACCTTCAGATTGGTGATGCGATCCTGCCATTTGATTCCCAGGATGGAGCGGAGAGCTTGCATGTGGAAGAACTCCAGTTTCTTTATATGCCTGCGGTACAGTGTCCACGTCCCACAACCATGGAGCAGGGAGGGAAGGACCACAGCATTGTAGACCTTCAGCATCGTAGATAGGCGAGTGTTGTGTTTATTAAACACTCGATTATGAAGTCTTCCCAGTACTTGACTTGCCTCGCTGATTCTGGTGTCAATCTCTCTGTCCAAGGAGCCATCACAAGATATGGTGCTTCCCAGATATTTGAAGTGATTAACGTTGGCAAGTGGTGTGTCAATGGTGATGGTGGGAGGAGGAGAGTTGGAGTATGGTGAAGGTTGGTGGAGCACCTCCGTCTCTCAAAGACTAATTGTCAAGCCGAAGAGCTTGGATGCCCCAGAGAAGCGATCCAGCATCTGTTGCAAGTCTTGTTCTGTATGGGCCACCAGTGCAGTCATTGGCAAAGAGAACCTCTTGGAAGAGAGTTTTCAAGCTTTTTGTCTTTGCTGTGAGTCTCCGTAAGTCGAAGAGGGAGCCATCCAAGCGGTAACGAATGTAGACATCCCTCCGCAAATCATGGACAGCATGGGACAGCACACAGGTGAAAAAGATGTTGGAAAGAATAGGGGCTAATATGCAACCCTGCTTCACACCGTTGCTGACAGTGAATGTGTATGTGATATTACCATTTGAGAGGACTTGACCAGTCATGCCATCGTGGAAGAGCCTGATCATTGCAATTCTCTTAAAGTTGTCTTAAAGCAAAAATCATGTCCACAGTACTCCTGCCAGGCCTGAAGCCGCACTGTGCCTCAGGGAGTGTCTGTTCAGAAACTGTAATTAGTCGTGCATAAATCTTTCCAGCAATTGAGAGGAGGGAGATGCCCCTGCAGTTTCCACAGTCCGACTTACTTCCTTTGTTTTTATAGAGGGAGACGATTAGAGCGTCGCGAAAATCGTCTGGCATTATCGCCTCTTCCCAGACAGTTAGAAGGACGTCATAGAAGGCTTCAAGAGCATTGGGCTCACTGCCTTGTAGATCTCAACAGGGATGCCATCCTTTGCCGATGTTCTGCCAGAGGTTGTCTGATGGATCGCTTTCTTGATCTCCTCGATGGTAGGGGGGTTTGCGAGTAAATCCTGTAAGGGTTGTTAGGGGATCTGATTCAGGGCCTCTGAATCAACTGATGAGGGCCTGTTCAGCAAAATGCTGAAATGCTCCTGCCAGCGTCTGCTGAGATCCTCCTGGTCCTTGATGAGCGTCTTCCCGTCTGACGACAGTAGTGGAGCACTGCCGGGTGCACGGGAGCCGAAAACAGATTTCAATGAGCTGAATTTTTTTTGATGTTATTAGTATCAACATAGTGCTGGACTTCAGCTACTTTGTTCTGCCACCACTGATTCTGCATTGCTCGGAGATCGGTCTGAACTTTGGCCTGGAGGACCTTTAACTTCTCATGCTTGCAGATGGATGACGGGTCATTTAGCCATTCTATGTGAGCCTTGTTCTTTGTATGTATGGCTTCTCTGATCACTTTGTCATTCTCATCGAACCAGTCTTCATGGGTTTTGGTTTTTGCTCCAAGGGCTTCCTTCATAATCTCATTTACTGCGCTCTTGAAAGAGACTCATTTCTCTCTGCTGCCTTCAGTGGTCACACGATCTTGGAGTTTCTCATCTAGCACTTGCTGGAATCGTGCCTGATAGGATGGGTCGTTAAGCTTGGCAACATTGTAGGAGGGCCTAACAGTTTTGGGTGGGTTTCCGTGGGGAGGCGCAATGTGTAGTGTCCTGATCAATCAATGGTCAGTCCAGGACTCAGCGCCTCTCATGAAACAGGTCACACGGACGTCCTTGATGTCTCGTTGACGGACGATGATGAAGTCAATCATGTGCCAGTATCTTGACCTTGAGTGCATCCAGGTGGTCTTATACTTGTCTGCCATTCTGAACAAGGTGTTGGTGATGCAAAGACTATGCTCTGCACACTTGCTGAGAAGAAGACCATTGTCATTGATCTTGCCTACTCTGTGTCTGCCCAGAACGCCTTCCCAGCTGCTGTAGTCTCTCATTGCATTAAAGTTTTCAACGATGACTAGTTTGTCGCTTGGTGAGGTTGACCTGATGAGTTGGCCAAACTGTTCGTAAAACTTCTCTTTGGCATCATCTGGGCTTGTGAGTGTAGGGGCGTAAGCGCTGATGATTGTGAGATGTCTGATCCTGCTGAGAGGGATGCGCAGTTTCATGAAGCGCTCGTTGATTCCAACTGGTAACGCAGCCATGCTCTTCAGCAAAATACTTTACCATCAGACTACTCTACTTCTAAAACAATCTCTGCTAACACCCCTACTCGAAAATGGACAATCTCACAATTACTACGACGACTTTGTAAATGTTAATTCAGCTGCTTATTATTTCTCTTCCACATTGTATAAGAATTTCTATGCCCAGATTAGTCATCTGAATACACATAATGGTAATTGTTTTAACCACTTCCGTATTTGAGCATTTTGGAAGCGACCAATTGTCAGAAATTACCATTTTTAGTTGCACGCACCCGATCTGATCCACAAGCACCGGAAATCGCGCGAGAAAAGTGATAACACGCATAGCAATCCTTTCTAAGCAGACACAGCTAAACATATATAAACGCTGATAAAAACACTGTTTATATAAAATACATAAATAAAAACATTAAAATATCCATCCTTTAACATTCTCAACCTATTGATACCGACGACGTAGGGTCTCAGCCAACTCCGTAGGTTGACGCGACGGTGGTCATAGGTGGCCAAAAGCTTCTACGTATGTATAATAAACGGCATATCGTCTTCCAATTCACACATCATTTCTTTCTTTCTCTTTCTCTCTCTCTCTCATTCGCTAACTCACTCACACATGCGTATAATTTCTATCTTGCTTGTTCTGTTAAATCAACTTTTTGACATTAAACGTCTTTATGAGATCTGCATTAATTTGTCTATTTCGCAAATGGCCAAAAGTCTGCATCTCAGTGTATGTAAATGGTGTATTGTCATCTAATTCGCTCAATCAATCAATAAATCTATCTATCTATCTATCTATCTATCTATCTATCTATCTATCTATCTATCTATCTATCTCATACACACGCGACTTCTTTCTATTTCTGTTGCTCTGTAAAACCAAACCGGTGTTCACGTGTTTCTCGATCAACAAGCGAGAAACTGGAATCAATAACACGAACATTGACAAAACCTTGGTTTACAACAAATATACACGTGTCAATGATGTTATACACCGCGAGGGTAAGAATATACAGCAATACGAGTCATCTAAATAGGTTCGGAACATGTAATATTACAACGACCCAGATAAGTAGAGTAAATAAACGCTTCAGTCCGAAACCTAACTTTATCTGGACTTAACTCATGTGAATACTTCAGAGAGCTTCGCTACATGCTTAAAAACAAAACTTTGCCACTTTTTCATTGTTCTGAGCTAGTCTTTTAGCCGTAAGGAGTTGCATTCCAGTCTCAACGCTTATATTGTCAGCTTCGCTTTTTGGGAATTGTGTTCTTTTATTCTCCGTTTAATTTTTTATTTATTTATGATTCTTTTACTTTGGAAACCTGAAACATCTCAAAATGATGCTAATATTTTCTTTTCGAATGATGTTAGTAAAATTGTTAATATTAAATGTCTTTATGATATCTGTATTCCTTTGTCTATCTCATAATGTTCTTTGAAATGGTTCAACTGAAACAAATATTAGATTCAGTTAACTGGAAAATTTTCGAAATTGAATTATGTTATAAATTTATTAGATTATAAATATTATTTTCATCTGAAACTTTCCACGTAGGACATATTAAAAAATGTTGGGTTTTGCTTTCTCTTCTTTTTTCTTGGTGGTATTAACTTTTCAGGATCAACCTCTTGTAAATAGAGAAAAAGAGACATCTGGTGTTATTAACGTTTTTTGTCAGTTGGAAATCGATTTATGCGTTATCCTGGTATGCGCGAATTTCGAATAAAATGAGTTTGGTCACACTTTGGAAAAATGTGCCTTACACCGACAATTTTAGAGAAACACGTAGGACATATTAAAAAATGTTGGATTTAGCTTTCTCTTCTTTTTCTTGGTGGTATTAACCTTGCAGGATCAACCCCTTGATCGTTTAATTATATATCTTTTAGCATTATTTATTCTTTCTAAAATTTTCAAATTAACTTTACGAAATAAGACTTTCAAAGATGTGACCGAACTTCTTAACACTATTTTCATTTTACGCATGCTTACATGCATAAATTTCATTACATTCTCAGTGGTTAAACACATCGTTTCGAAACTTTGGTAGATTACGTCCAAAATCTCAACGTATAAAAAACAAAATAATTGAAGCTATTATTTCTGTACAAACAAAAGCAATAATGAAACTATATACATAATTTTTTTCAAAAAATACATGTGCACCCTATTTTCTCCATCTCCTGCTGTAGATTTGAAAGAAGACAATAAAGAAAGATAATTTATTTCATTTGCTTAGAGATTGAGTTTCTTCTCATGCTTTGTCAGCACATCGCAATAGGAAGCAAGCTATTGATAGTCCTAAGGAGAAAAGGCTATCAACCATTAATAAAGCTACAGAAAGAAAGCCAGAAAGCGTAACGGCCGAAATGTTGTGAAAATAGTAACAACCAAGATGATGAACGCAAACTGTAACCTGTGGATAATCATAGCCGAAATAGCTTATAGAAAAATTGTAACCGAAATAGCTTATAGAAAAATTGTAACCGAAATAGCTTGTAGGAAAAAGAGTATATGAAAATCTCATGCAAACGTAACGAGGTTACAATAACTGTCCAAACTCTCAGTGTCAACAACATTGTAATAAATACTGGCAAATATCCAACACTAACGCTTTCTTTAATCAGTCCAAAATCAGGCTTACTGTTTGCTTTTAATCCTTTTTTTTAAAAGGAAGTTGATGTTTACATATTAGTTATTTACGTACACAAATTAGTTCCATAAAAATTCTCGATTATGAACATAGTTTCTTTTCTCTTCGAAGCTCCTGTTTTCGTCTACGTCTCTATTGTTACAACAGTGTAAATAGCAATGCTACATACAAGAAATATCATCAGATTCCGAACGTGTCTTAGCATTATGAACCTATACTGGGATGAATATTGCTACTAGTATTAATTAACTAGAATCAGATCACCGTCAGTCGAGAGAGACAAGCGTGAATCTAATTTGAAAAGCAGAAATTACTTGACCGATAATCGATTTGGTAGACTGAAAAATAGAAAATAAAAGAAATAAATTAACAAAAAGAAATAAAAATAACCAAAAACAAAAGAAAATTGATAAAAACCAATGGCAAACTCGTTCAGTATTGACTATGATTTGATTTAACGGTGGAAAATGAACACCACATCATTGGCAGCGAACCAGGATTTGTAGACAGAGCGACACGCCTGTTCCAACATGTCACCGTCTTGTCATTATTAACCTGGAGAAGATGACGTTGACAGTACACTAATAGAGTCATCAGTTTGCAGTTCTTCTTGATCTATTGGTGTGTGCAAAAGAATAGCGGAACTTATTAAGATGTGGCCGTTTAATCGGCGCATTTTAACTATGAAAAGTTTACTTGACACCAAAGCGTGACAGACAAACGTACATGCTAATTTAAACTAAAGTGTACAAGACCAAAGACAATTCTATTTCAAACTGAAGTCTGCAAACCAAAATGTTATTTTAATATTAGGCATGACAAATCAAAGATAATGTTATTTCAAATTGAATTGTGACAGATCAAAATACTATTTCAAACTTAGACAGTCCAAAGAAAATGCTATTTAAAACTGAAGTGTGACAGACCAAAGGAAATGCTATTTTGAACTGACGCGTGACAGAACAAAAATGCTTTTGCAAACCGAAGCACAAGACACTAAAGAAAATTTAATTTCAAACTCAGGCATGACAGACAGAATAATACTATTTCAAACTTAATCGTGACAAATCAAATCAAAGACTACTTCAAAAACTGAAGTGTGACAGAACGAAAATTTTAATTCACGCTGAAACCTGACAGACCAATTGATAATACTTTTCAAGCTAAAACGTGACAAGCAAAAGGAAATACCATTTAATAGTTTATTGTGAAAGTCCAACAAACAGACAGTGATTTTATAAAGTCTTTTTTTTAACTTTGTGATATATCAATGCAAATGATATATATATTGAAGTGTGACAGACTGAACCTCATAGTAATATGTAGACGCATCTAAATAAGATGAATCAATTCAATCTGCAGATTTAACTGAAGCATGACAAACGGACCATCAGACGGACAGCGTTTCTCATATAGATGTAAGGTTGCATGTAGAAAACTAGCCGTCGAAATGGAAGCCAGCGAATTGCGAGAGTGTTTTTTTTTGTGTCGAATTCATCACATGCTCCGTCAATTTTGTGGGAAAAGAAAATGAATCGGATCGGCCGATGATATTGTTATTACTTCTGCTAAGACTCAACAAGACTCGAAGCGATTCTTATTACTTTTAAACAAACAAAATAAAATAGGTTCGTTATTTTGTGTGAATGCTTCACGAGTTTCGGCTCCCTAGGCGGAATTCTCCTCAAGACGGTTTAAAATTTACTTATTTATTCGACTTTGTTCTCTTAGATGGTGTGGAATTATATATATATATATATATATATATATATATATATATATGTGTGTGTGTGTATATATATATATGTGTGTGTGTGTGTACGTGTACGTGTACGTGTGAGTGTAAATACACATAAATGGATGATAAAATATACGTTTATTTATTTATAAAGTGAAATATATTAAAATATATGATAAAAATAAGCATATTCTTTTACAATTATGAAAAGTACTTATTTATATATATGCATATATATATATACACCTCCATATATATATATATATATATATATATATATATATATATATATATATGCGTGTGCATGTATGTGCTAAGATTTTAGTACGTGTCCTTGTATGAATGATATCTCCATTTACATATGTATAAATTCACACACACACGCCCACACGCAAACACACACACACACACACCACACACACACACACACACACATATATATATATATATATATATATATATTGGAAAACAAATCGATCACAGTGGTCATACGAGAGTAGGCGTTTAATATCGCTATTAAATAAAATATTTATTTATTGGATTTTGTCATATATCAGATCCCCTCTCGAAAGCGGCACTTTTTAATGACTTACCAATTTATGTCCGTATTATTGATGAAGTAAAAACATATTCTCATATATATCTCAGATCAAACAATAATATCTTTCAAATAATATTACAGGTAAGTCCATTAGACTGCGAATATTTTAACTGTCAACCCTGAACGCATATACCATATACTAAATAAGGTAGGCGAATCTAGAGTTGTAGCCATTGTTATATTTAAGCCGGGCCTGAAAGGACTTCCTATGGAAATGAAATCTTATGGAAGTTTTGACAGTGACTCAACATAATCTGGTTCTTCCTTGACAAGAGAAAAATCCATGTTGTCCTCGATATCCGTACTTCTAAACAACGATAATAAAGGTGCGATCATTGGACTTTTAATGTTCCTGGTATTCATAAATGACCGCTCTGATAAAATTGTGTCTCAAATGGGCATATTTGCTGATGACAACAAGTTCTATACTAGAAAAAGGGGGGGGGGTAAAAAGGATGTACACTTATCCAAGGCAATAGCAGAAACCTTAGAAAACGACCATCAGTCTGTAATGAAATGAAGCTGTAAATTGCTGATAATATTTGGTTCTAATATAGCTAACTTCCATTCTTTAATGATGACAATAACTTTATCAACCATCGATTGTCACGACAAATAACATCCTACTTAAGAGCCCATTTTTGAAGCTACTCAGCTTAATATACATAGGCTACATGAAATGAAACAAAGACATTGAGGACATAGCCAAAGATGGGATTTCTGTACCGTACTATTACTTACATCAGCGAGAATCTTATATGTTTACAAAGTCACAATTCGCCTATGTATGGAGTATTCTTGCCACATCTAGAATAGTGCATGTACCATTAGTCTCTCACTCTTAGACAGGATAAAAAAGAGTCCCAATTTTAATGGTTTCTGCATTGTCGGCTAAGCTCTAACGTTTATCCAATCACTGAAATCCCTGCGCCTGTTTTACAAGTACTTTAATGAAATGTGGTCTGATGAACTAATAGCACTTATGCTCCTTCGATGTGCATGCTTCTGACTAACTGAGCAATCATTAAAATTATACCCCTTTATTGTTGGGGTTACTATATGCTGGAAAGTTTAATAATTTCTTTGAATTCCCTTCCCGTTTCCTGCTTCTCTCACTGTACTAAACTACAGAAGATTAAATGTAAGGCAGAAAGATATCTGGCTGCTAAACTCTATACAGTCACTTGCTAAACAAATATAGCTTCTTACGCTCCAAGTGGCAATATGCCTTATTTGAAGTGAAACAATTAAAAAAATGCACCTGAATAGGAACGAACCGCCTTCTGTTTTGCAGACATACCCGTGACTATGAACAAGATCGCAAGAAATTTTTCTTGTAATGTCCAGAGTATATTATACAGTTTTCCCTCAGAACCCTCAGAATATACTATAAAATATAACAATGTAATTGGATTTGGTGAAATTTAAACTTTTCCGCCAGGAAACCTTGAGTCTAGAAATAAAACAATGTGTAAATATCTTAATTATGGTCATATATATATATATATATATATATATATATATATATATATATATATATATATATATAAATAATGTAATGTATAATAATCTTATTTCATTGAGAGAATAGCTTAAAAACAAAGCTTTTATAAAATTTGCTTCATTATTTGTTTTCTATCTGAATTGAGAAAGGAAAATAATTTTGTTTAATAGAAAAAGATTGAAAATTTAGCATTTATTGTTGAAATTATAATAGTAAAAGATTTCCATCCTCTTTTGCCATTTCTTTGTTCTATCTTTTATGTTTCTTTGGTGAATGACTTACTTACGCATTATAAGTGAGATTTACTTAAAGTGGGAAGGAGGAGGAAGAGAAAAAAATTGAGTTCTGTGTGTACGTCTGACAAATAATTGAAACGGAGAGGAAATGATAACTTGTTTTAATTGTTGTCAGTTTGCCGTAGGTGATCCTTGCAAATTCTTTTTTCTTTTAAGTATATTTGCTTTAAATCAAAATATTTTAAGTTATTGTTAAACCTGTGACGAGACAATAAACGTTGTCGAAACGTAGATAAATCTGAGTAGGATTTTCTGGTGTTTGTATATTTGCATTTTAAAAAGGACACGTGTTGAGCACTTTTGAAAGAAAATGTACATATATATAAGTACAAATTATGGAAAGGTTTATTAAAATCGTAGTAAATTGGGTGCGAACGAAGTTCATTGGGACTGTTTACAACGGTGGGGGCATAGTGTGGTAAGGGCAAAGTAAAGAGAGCATGCTTGTTCTTGGGTCACTGCAGGAACGGGTGGGGGTGGTGGAAAGGGAGGAGGAGGGGGGAGAGTTTATGCGAAGCATTTGTGTGTATTGGTACTATTCTGAAATATGACTTGGATTAGACTAGGATTTTGCGTTTTGATATAAATAGCTTCAAGGATTTTAATTTTTTTTTACATTAGTTTCGTGGTGCTGTTAACTAGAATTTCTATGAAATTTAAGGTGGCAGTGATGTTTTTCATGTAAATGTTAAAAGATAGCACTAGATTCAACATTATATATATATATATATATGCGACATGAGTTACACTATTGCGCAAAAGTGTTGAATAGTTTAGTTTTTTATTTAAAATATAATAAAATTTCTCTCACCGTACGCCAACCACTGAGGTCCTTGTTTGTTACTGTTAGTCACACTTATGTCGTATAGACGACGGAATATATGTGCTTAGACAAGCACACACACACACACTCACACACACACACACACACACACACACACACACACACACACACACACACACACACACATATATATATATTTAAGTTTGTTTTTTAAATGTCGTTACTTTCAATGTATACCGTTTTCGTTTAACGGGTCTAGATTGTTATTTTAAAACCAGTCACCGTTAATTTTTAGTTAAGCTCAATGTGTCTATTTAATAGGGACAGAGCATATATAGTGCAAAGTTTTGTTGAAACTTCAAAGACTCATGTTTTCTTTTTTATAACCTTCGTTTATTTCCTGGATTTTTCCATTGCAGCTGTCCATTAATGAGTGGCAATTTTACGATTTATGTTTCCGTAAAAATATCCTGTCCCCACCAACTTCTTCAGATGTTTATCCATTAGATTTTTACAACAAATGGTATATTTTTAACATGTTGGACATCGTATTCGGATAAAAAGATTTCCACAGCTATGCTTCCTCACTTCCTCCATCTTTTGGTGTTATAAAAAAAGAAAACGTTAGTCTTTGAATTTTCAACAAAACTTTGCACTATATATATATATATATATATATATATATATATATATATATATATATATATATACTAGCATGGGTACCCGGGGTTGCCTGGGTTGGCATAAAGTTCAGTTTGAAACACGCCTGCTATACTAATCATTTTCATCACGGGTAACGTGGATACTTCCACAACAATTTCAAAAATAAAAGAACCGATAAAAACATGTAAATGTAATCGCCCCCAAAAAGAAGTATATGATACCCTCTCCACCAGATATTTCGGCAGAAGGGATCACTGTCCTAAGAAAACTCACGATTTTGTGAAATAACATTTCTAAACATTAATGCATGCGTTTATTTTTTATCTTGGTAAATGTGTAGTTTAGCGGCGTAAATTATTTGCCAGACAAAAAAATATCAAAACTATTTAGTTTTATGTAAAACACATTGAAATAAAACCAGAAACAAATTTAATTATTATTATTTTTTATCATTTTTATTTATTATTCGAGGCTGCTATATTGCTTTTAAAATTTGGCCTTTTCAAGGTTTGGCAGATTGGCCTTTTTAAGCTCTTTCATGAACTATGTTTTTGGCCGCCATATGTTTTTGGAATGAAAGAGCGTAAAAAAGGCCAAAATTGGCCTTAAAAGCCAATCTGTCAGACCTAAAAAAGGCCAAATTTTAAACGTGTAAGGCGTGCACATTTAGTCTAATGAAAAATAAAAAAAAATATGAAAATGATTTTTTGTTTTATTTCAGCCTTTGGTTCTAATAATGTTTTATATAAAAATAAATAGTTTTTATAATTTCTTTGTCTGTCATATAATTTACGCCGCTAAACTACACACTTACGTTTATATTTTGTAAGGGCACTTTGTTACTGGCTTTTTTGTAAATAAAAGAAATTTTCGATTTGCTTTTTTGAGAGGGGGGCCTTTCGATTTGTTTTTATTTGTCGTTTTATGTCTCTAATGTACCCCTCCACCCCAAAAAATTAATTTGTCATATTTTGGGGTTTGTTTTGTTAATTAAATTGTTAGGCGAAAGTAGAGAATGGTTTCATAAAAAATAATTAAATTGATCATTATTTTATGTTTCCAATGTAATTCTCGCCCCCATCCACCAGAAAAATGTATTTGTCAGATTTTTCCCTCCCCTTAATCGTCAAACTTGAAAAAATGCTAGAGGTGACATATCTCGTTGAAAAAACCCCTGTAAATTGTGGAATTTAGAGGGGGCAGTAGATCTTTTTTTTTTTAGGTATTAAACGACGCTGGATTACATGGTAAAAATTTACCTATTTCTGTATTGCTGTTTAAGCAATAAAATAAAACAAACAAATGAAATCTTTTCAGTTTTTTCGTAAATGTTTTTTGTTGTTGTTTAAATATTAAAAAAAAAACAATAAAAGCCAAACATTTTTCTATCTACACGGAATTATTTTTCCAGCTAGAAACTTAATGAAATTACCAAATGATATTTGGTGAACGTTTGATTTTTTCATGCGTAGCATCTAGGGGCAACTAATTCTAAAAAAGTTAAAAAAAAAGGTCACTGTTGGAAATATTAATTCCCAAATAAATTAAATAAAATATATTATCAATATAATTGTTTTTAAAATTTATCAAATAGCAATTTTAAATAGAACACTTAAAATAATTCTCTTGCTAAAAACATTAACTAAGATACTGCTATTTAGTAACATCGATTTTTCTTAATGTCATATGCAAATATGGTGATCTCTTAATTGTATATTTTTGCAATTATCATACTATATATAGAAATAAATGAAAGATTAAAGTAAGACACGTCTTGTATATATTAATCAAATTGTGAACAAACAAACAGACAGACAGACAGACAGACAGGAATACGAATTTATATATATATGCATTATCATAAATATACATAATCTGTTATAGACATATATTTGATGTAACTAAATATATCATTATACGAATGTAAACAAAACCTAAAAAATGGTTGTTCTATTTACTTTATATATACATATATATATATATTATAAATAAATATTTTATACCTACACACACACACACACACACACACACACACACACACACACACACACACACATATATATATGTGTGTGTGTGTATGTATATACACATGTCTACATATCTATGCATGTGTATGTGTGCCTATGTTTACGACTTATCAACGTTTTCTTGGGTATTTAATAAAAACATATGATAGATATTGTAAACAATGAATTTATTTAGTTTTTGCAGTAAAGGTTGCCTGATTAGAATAGTTGCTATATTGTTCAGTTCTTGAATAGGCTACATCGAATTCAGTTCCTATCAGATATATTGTTATCGAAAAAAGTATTTGGAGTGTATTGGAGCCCACTGTTCTCTAAATTATTGATGAAATAACAACTTTTGTTCAATTAGATGCATATAATGGACCATTTATAATAGATGTAGTGCGGTGGCATTAACTAATCTCACAATCCTTGATACGCCATAAACAAAGAAAAAGATCAACTAAGCTGATTTTTTTCTGTTTACGGCGTATCAACACTTTTTGGGTAATTCAAAATGCAACCAGACTCCCCAAAATTACGTTGTTTGGCTGAAGAAGATCAGATGAAATAAACAGAGTTTAAAGAGAAAACTAGCAACCGAGGCAACCGACATGGCTTCGAGTATCAACATGGAACTGGAATCATGTTTATAAGATGTGGAAGTCTTCTATTTGAGGACAAATATAAACATTTAGAGAATTGAAGGTTTTCAATTATCTTATTTCCATCGAGTTAATGTATTCCGTATATGAACTCATGGGGTTGGTCCGGACATTTTACATCTTTCTTGGGCTAGTTTAGAAGTGTTTGCATTTGGCATCAAGGACTTTACTAATTATGTACGACAAATTTAGGCACAGCAGATGAACAACAAATCACGATAACTGATCCTACTAATTTCTATGCGTAAAGCACGTTACTCGAGCCAGCTATGATTCTTATATCAAGAGCAGTTAAAAGCAATCAATTCTAATTTATACAGATTGGCATGCTGTTTTTCCCTTTTCTTCGATAAAAATCTTTATAAGGAATAAACTGACTGATTTATCATTAAAAACACTTATTTAAAAACAAATCTACGATTTAAAATGTAAACATTTTTCTTTTAATTTAATTTTTTTCCTAAAAACTGGTCAAGATTTTCAAGGGCCATCTTAAAACAGCATCCAATCGGTTAAATAATCATTCTTTAGGAGGAGTATCTGTGATACGCTACCCTGGTCGCAGGTCACAAGGGACCCCTTGTCACGTAAGAGTTAATTCCCGGTCGACAGCAAGTAATGTAACTTTTTCGTGTGGCAGAACCCCGTTGATCGATTTGGTTGTTATGCCGTCTCTTCGCCGGTCTGTCGCGCTAAAAAGAAAAGCTATTTCATGCACACAAAAGAAAATAAGTCAGTGCTCCAGTCTAATTAATTAAATTTCCAGAAAAAATGATATACAATTATATAAGTATGTACAATTGTCTTACAGTTCAATGTTCAATGTCAAACTCCACCGAGTCTGTAAGTAGATTTCACTGATCTTTTCGATATAGCGGTGAGGTTGATGTAGAAAGACGGGGAACGTGTGCCGATTCTCTACAAATTGCTCTGTCTCAAACTCTCAACAACTGACTGACTAAAACCTCTCGTTTTCGACTGTGCGCTCCGTTGATATACTCAGGGAAAGTGAGACCAGGGTTATTCGCCGGACTAATCGCATCTAACGATGTCACCCCAAGGAGGTTCCCCCCGCGAGTACACTTGCACCTGTGAATCTGCAAACGTTCTCATAACCCCATGGGGTCACCCCCGTGACTCTCCCGAGTCGACGAACTGCACTTAAATTATAAACATTCTCTCTCTAGAACCCAGAGCAATTACCGGTTTTGGAGTACAAATTTAAAAAAAATGACATTGTTGTCGATTTTCATAAACATATATTTTCTTTCAGCAGGGGGTTTCGCTGTCGCCCGGGCACACCGATGGTAATTAAAGAATTAAAAAAATAATATCTGCCCAGCTTAACCGCTTCCTGGGACAGTCACGTCACATATCGTTAGTGGTTGTTGAAAGTAGAGAGCATTAAGAATGCAAAGCATCTTGGAGAACCTTGCCCGAAAGAGTTTGATGTAGACAATGTGTTTAGAGTGCCAGGTTTGCCATATATGACTCCTTAATAAATCTTAAAAGGTTGCTGGCGTCTTTCATGGTTCCTTTATAAATATTCAAGGTTGGTTAGATCTGTGCTTAACAATGACTTGATAGCATTAGGCGGAGCGGATGGACTTTAACCCCTCCCTCCATTCACATAATGATGGGATTCTAGTCTGTCATTAGTTACAATTCTCTGTCATTCTACTCACCAATTTATACACCTGGATGTGTGCATTATCTAGAATTCCGAAATTGTTACCTGTCTAAGTACTAACCAGACTTAACGTTGCTTAACTTTGGTAATCTGACAAGAACTGGTGAACTAAAGCGGTTTTATTTTTACGTTTGACTCGATTTTTTAAAAATTTTCTTTTAAGTCTGAAAAAGTTTTTTAGCGAAAAAATAACAACAACAACAACAAACAGAAGGATCACTATGTCGTGCCTAAATATCACACAAATAGACAATCAGCTAGCGCGGTTGTTATACATTTGTCGTGCTTTAATTTGTCTTGCATAAATAGTAAAACAGTGATATTGTAACACCACATGAACAAACAAATAAAAAGAAATAATTCCGGGTCGGCATTTTTTAAAAAAATAAACACATTACTCTCCCATAATATAATAATATTGCCACAATAATAATCTTTAAACGAGAAATAACTCTTAAAGCTTGAATAAATAAGTTTACTTTCGGTTTTCAACGCAACTATTGCCAGCTATTCATAACTAAAAATATATTAAAAATAAAATACATTAATTGACTTAAATTATAATCATTCTCTCTATACTAAGTGATAGAACAATTAAAACGATTATATTACAACAAAGTGTTAAAATCGAGCGAATTATTAAAACAGATTTTACATGAGAGTATTTTTCTGAATATATAATACAGAAATCAGGTTGGAATAAAAGTGTATATAAATCTGTTTTCTGTATGAAAATTAATTTGTGAAACAGTCAATCTTTTGTACATATTAATTAAATTGTGAACAAACAAACGAACAGACAAGAATGCGACTTTATTATAATACAAGATTCAAGCAAGCAAGGATGCCCGGACAGTCCACAGAGTTTTATAATTATTAAGATGTAAATAAATACACATTTGCGTTTTATCCTGGCTAATTCCGTTGTATGATGCGACAAATTAAAGCCAATTTTTCCACCATAAATTTGTGTAGAGTAAAGTCAGTTTATTACGTGTGGACTTGTTTTATGTTTCTGAATTTTTCAAAGAAAGATTGATAATTTATATAATTTGAATTATTTGGAATACTGTTCTCATATTGAGTGCATCATCCGACCTTATTCATGTGTATCCTGTCAAACTCTGGAATCTCTCCGTTCAACTCTGAGATCTGTACGAAATTTCAGAGTTATTTAATACAGCCATAACTAAATAGAAATATTTTAGAAGTAGTTCGCAATTTTATTCCTCGTATCTTCCACACCGAAGATTGAACATACAACCTCCAGAAGAGTGTCGGTAGGAACTGATTTTTAACTCAATACTTTATCTGATGTAGGGGGCAAGAAACTGTCCCAGTACCTATCAGAATGAGGTACGCTGTCTCGCTATTATCTAGGAGATCCGCCTTTCCAGGCCTTTCGGATGGGGCTAGTTGATCGTTTGTTGCCTGAGGTGCCATGCCAATGAGGATGCTCAGACAATTTTTGCTAGGCAAAAGTGCCCCTCCATTAGGGGCGCTAGCTGGACATCCCCAATTTCTAACCTTGTGTCACATCTTGCTGAGGAGGGCAGCGAGTAAATATCTAATACGGGTCCTTGTGGACAATTCTAGTTTGAATTTTGGGAACCTTAAACGTCTTGTTTTGTACATTCTTACCGTCTTCTCTTCTTGTATTTTTATGGCCGCCATATTGCAATTGCTTTTATTATAGATTCCTGCTATAAGTTTCATTTATTTTATTCGATTTCCCGTTCAGCGCCATTTTGTAGCTCGAATTATTGTTTTTTGTTTGTATTTTTATGTGCGTCGCTATTCTCGTTATTTCTACTATACTGCATTAGATTTATTATGTCCGCCTTTTTTATTGCTTTGTCTGTACAGCATGTTGATTAGTTTTACCCCCATTTTTTCTTTAAAAATTATTATTCTCGACAGAAGATAAAATAAATAGTCCCATTGTATTCACTGTCAAATATCGCAGCTAATAAAACGACGTTTTTACAACGTTACCTAGACGTTGCATTTCTGAATGTTCGAGATTATGATAGATTATTCGTATTATTTGGATTCTTCATACTACGGTTCTCATCTCGAGTATCATTTTCACAACGCTTCGGTCGATGCAACCTCCAAGCTTCTTCTGTCAAACTCGAGAATGTTTCTGTCGAACTTGAGAATCTACATAGAATTTTGAACAGAATCTTTTATTTAATTTATGGTGTGGGATACTCTCGTTCCGTCAGCCATAGTTGGGTAGAAGGTGCGTCATGAGTAAGTTGCTGGAATCTGTGTAAAATAGAGAAGTAATCAACCATCTTAGCAAAAATAACCTTATTAGTGACACGCAATATGGTTTCCGGTCTGCTAGATCTACAGCAGAAGTGCTTATAGTTATATCTCATAGGATTAGCGAATCTCTCGACGGAGGCTACCTTTCTAGAGCAATTGCTCTTGACATATCAAAGGCCTTTGATAGAGTATGGCATAAAGGTTTACTTCACAAGATCTCCAGCTACGGTATATCTGGAAATGTCTTCTCAATTATTAAATCATTTCTCTCTGATAAGGTCATAAGAGTAATAGTTGATGGGCAGAAATCAGAAGCTCTTAGTATTAATGCTGGACTCCCTCAGGGGTCCATCCTGGGCCCAACTCTCTTCCTGATCTATATTAATGATCTTCCAAATCACATCCTTACATCATTCGTAGACATCTATGCTGATGACACTACTATCTATGGTAGCACATCTAAGACCGTAAACGACCAAGTTCTCTCTGATTCTCTCTCCTCTTTACAATTATTAACAACTTTCATACAATTATTAACAATTTTCATTCAATTATTAACAGCTTTAATTCAATTATTAACAAATTTCATGCAATTATTAACAACTTTCATACAATTATTTACAACTTTCATACAATTATTTACAGCTTTCATACAATTATTTACAGCTTTCATTCAATTATTAACAACTTTCATTCAATTATTAACAACTTTCATACAATTATTAACAACTTTCATTCAATTATTTACAACTTTCATACAATTATTTACAGCTTTCATTCAATTATTAACAACTTTCATACAATTATTAACAACTTTCATACAATTATTAACAAATTTGTAAATTATTGCATGAAGTTCTAAATAATTGTATGGACGTTGATAATAATTGTATGAAAGTTGTTAATAATTGTATGAAAATTGTTAATAATTGCATGAAAGTTGTTAATAATTGAATGAAAGCTGTAAATAGTTGTATGAAAGTTGTTAATAATTGTATAAAGGTTGTTAATAACTGAATGAAAGTTGTAAATAATTGAATGAAAGTAGTTAATAACTGAATGAAAGTTGTTAATAATTGAATGAAAGTTGTTAATAATTGAATGAAAGCTGTAAATAATTGTATGAAAGTTGTTAATAATTGTATGAAAGCTGTTAATAATTGTATGAAAGTTGTTAATAATTGTATGAAAGTTGTTAATAATTGAATGAAAGCTGTAAATAATTGTATAAAAGCTGTAAATAATTGTATGAAAGTTGTTAATAATTGTATGAAAGTTGTTAATAATTGTATGAAAGTTGTTAATAATTGTATGAAAGTTGTTAATTGAATGAAAGCTGTAAATAATTGTATGAAAGTTGTTAATAATTGTATGAAAGTTATTAATAATTGTACGAAAGTTGTTAATAATTGTGTGAAAGTTGTTAATAATTGTATGAAAGCTGTAAATAATTGTAATAAAGTTGTTAATAATTGTACGAAAGTTGTTAATGATTGTACAAAAGTTGTTAATAATTGTATGAAAGTTGTTAATGATTGTACAAAAGTTGTTAATAATTGTATGAAAGTTGTTTATATTTGTATGAAAGTTGTTAATAATAATAATTGAATGAAAGCTGTAAATTATTGCATTGTATGAAAGTTGTAAATCTCTCTCTCTCTCTCTCTCTTCATACATATGTGTGTATGATATATATATATATATATATATATATATGTGTGTGTGTGTGTGTGTGTGTGTACAGACATGACAGAAAAGAATAGACACTGATAAATAATTTCCCAATATTAATATGTGCTTATTTATATTTACAGATAAAAATAGTGCTTAAATAACTTATTCTCATTAAAATGAGATTGAGATCGGAACCTATAAAATTTGGACCAATGTTATTTTCTCTGATTAGTCATGATTTGCATTATTTCCCGATAATGGAAGAGTATGAGTATGGAGGATCCCTCAGCAATTATTTACAGCTTTCATTCAATTATTAATAACTTTCATACAATTATTTAAAGCTTTAATACAATTATTAACAACTTTCATACAATTATTAACAACTTTCATACAATTATTAACAACTTCATACAGTTATTTACAGCTTTCATACAATTATTAACAACTTTCATACAATTATTAACAACTTTCATACAATTATTAACAACTTCATACAGTTATTTACAGCTTTCATACAATTATTAACAACTTTCATACAATTATTAACAACTTCATACAGTTATTTACAGCTTTCATACAATTATTAACAACTTTCATACAATTATTAACAACTTTCATACAATTATTTACAGCTTTCATACAATTATTAACAACTTTAATACAATTATATACAACTTTCATACAATTATTAACAACTTCATACAGTTATTTACAGCTTTCATACAATTATTAACAACTTTCATACAGTTATTTACAGCTTTCATTCATTTATTAACAACTTTCATACAAATATTAACAACTTTCATACAATTATTAACAACTTTCATACAATTATTAACAACTTCATACAGTTATTTACAGCTTTCATACAATTATTAACAACTTTCATACAATTATTTACAGCTTTCATTCATTTATTAACAACTTTCATACAAATATTAACAACTTTCATACAATTATTAACAACTTTCATACAATTATTAACAACTTTCATACAATTATTTACAGCTTTCATACAATTATTAACAACTTTCATACAATTATTTACAGCTTTCATTCAATTATTAACAACTTTCATTCATTTATTAACAACTTTCATACAAATATTAACAACTTTCATACAATTATTAACAACTTTCATACAATTATTAACAACTTTCATACAAATATTAACAACTTTCATACAATTGTTTACAGCTTTCATTCAATTATTATCAACTTTCATACAATTATTAACAAATTTGTAAATTATTGCATGAAGTTGTTAATAATTGTATGAAAGTTGCTAACAATTGTATGAAAGTTGTTAATAATTGTATGAAAGTTGTTAATAATTGTATGAAAGTTGTAAATTATTGCATGAAGTTTTAAATAATTGTATGGAAGTTGCTAACAATTGTATAAAGTTGTTAATAATTGTATGAAAGTTGTTAATAATTGTATGAAAGCTGTAAATTATTGCATGAAGTTGTAAATAATTATATGGAAGTTGCTGACAATTGTATAAAGTTGTTAATTGTACGAAAGTTGTTAATAATTGTATGAAAGTTGTAAATAATGCTAAAATGTCTAGGTCAAAAGGATATTCCAAATCATGACCGGGTTCGATTGTTCTGTAAACAACTTTCATTTAATTATTAACAACTTTCATACAATTATTTACATCTTTCATTCAATTATTACAAACTTTCATATAATTATTAACAAGTTTCGTACAATTATAAACAACTTTCATACAATTATTTACAGCTTTTATTCAATTATTAACAACTTTCATACAATTATTAACAACTTTCATACAATTATTAACAACTTTCATACAATTATTAACAACTTTCATACAATTTTTAACAACTTTCATACAATTATTTACAGCTTTCATTCAATTATTAACAACTTTCATACAATTATTTACAGCTTTCATTCATTTATTAACAACTTTCATACAATTATTAACAACTTTCATACAATTATTAACAACTTTCATACAATTATTAACAACTTTCATACAATTATTTACAGCTTTCATTCAATTATTAACAACTTTCATACAATTATTAACAACTTTCATACAATTATTAACTACTTTCATACAATTATTAACAACTTTCATACAATTATTTACAGCTTTCATTCAATTATTAACAACTTTCATACAATTATTAACAACTTTCATTCAATTATTAACAACTTTCATACAATTATTTACAGCTTTCATTCATTTATTAACAACTTTCATACAATTATTAACAACTTTCATACAATTATTAACAACTTTCATACACTTATTAACAACTTTCATACAATTATTAGCAACTTTCATACACTTATTAACAACTTTCATACAATTATTAACAACTTTCATACAATTATTAACAACTTTCATACAATTATTAACAACTTTCATACAATTATTAACAACTTTCATACAATTATTTACAGCTTTCATTCAATTATAAACAACTTTCATACTATTATTTACAGCTTTCATTCAATTATTAACAACTTTCATACAATTATTTACAGCTTTCATTCAATTATTTACAACTTTCGTACAATTATTTACAACTTTCATACAATTATTTACAACTTTCATACAATTATTTACAACTTTCATACAATTATTAACAACTATCATACAATTATTTACAGCTTTCATTCAATTATTTACAGCTTTCATACAATTATTTACAACTTTCATACAATTATTAACAACTTTCATACAATTATTAACAACTTTCATACAATTATTTACAGCTTTCATTCAATTATTTACAGCTTTCATACAATTATTTACAACTTTCATACAATTATTAACAACTTTCATACAATTATTTACAGCTTTCATTCAATTATTAACAACTTTCATACAAGTATTTACAACTTTCATTCAATTATTAACAACTTTCATACAAGTATTTACAACTTTCATACAATTATTTACAACTTTCATACAATTATTTACATCTTTCATTCAATTATTTACATCTTTCATAAAATTATTTACAACTTTCATACAATTATTTACAGCTTTCATTCAATTATTTACAACTTTCATACAATTATTAACAACTTTCATACAATTATTTACAACTTTCATACAATTATTTACAGCTTTCATTCAATTATAAACAACTTTCATACAATTATTAACAACTTTCATACAATTATTAACAACTTTCATACAATTATTTACAACTTTCATACAATTATTTACAGCTTTCATTCAATTATTTACAACTTTCATTCAATTATTTACAACTTTCATACAATTATTTACAACTTTCATACAATTATTTACAACTTTCATACAATTATTAACAACTTTCATACAATTATTTACAACTTTCATACAATTATTAACAACTTTCATACAATTATTTACAGCTTTCATTCAATTATTTACAACTTTCGTACAATTATTTACAACTTTCATACAATTATTTACAGCTTTCATTCCATTATTTACAACTTTCATACAATTATTAACAACTTTCATACAATTATTTACAACTTTCATTCAATTATTAACAACTTTCATACAATTATTTACAGCTTTCATTCAATTATTAACAACTTTCATACAATTCTTTACACCTTTCATACAATTATTTACAACTTTCATTCAATTATTTACAGCTTTCATTCAATTATTAACAACTTTCATACAATTATTTACAACTTTCATACAATTATTAACAACTTTCATACAATTATTTACAACTTTCAGACAATTATTAACAACTTTCATACAATTATTAACAACTTTCATACAATTATTTACAACTTTCATACAATTATTTACAACTTTCATACAATTATTTACAACTTTCATACAATTATTTACAACTTTCATTCAATTATTTACAGCTTTCATTCAATTATTAACAACTTTCATACAATTATTTACAGCTTTCATTCAATTATTTACAGCTTTCATACAATTATTAACAACTTTCATACAATTATTAACAACTTTCATAATATTATTAACAACTTTCATACAATTATTTACAGCTTTCATTCAATTATTTACAGCTTTCATTCAATTATTTACAGCTTTCATACAATTATTTACATCTTTCATACAATTATTTACAACTTTCATACAATTATTTACAACTTTCATACAATTATTAACAACTTTCATACAATTATTTACAGCTTTCATTCAATTATTTACAGCTTTCATACAATTATTTTCATCTTTCATACAATTATTTACAACTTTCATACAATTATTAACAACTTTCATACAATTATTAACAACTGTCATACAATTATTAACAACTTTCATACAATTATTTACAGCTTTCATTCAATTATTAACAACTTTCATACAATTATTTACAGCTTTCATTCAATTATTAACAACTTTCATACAATTATTTAAAACTTTCATACAATTATTAACAACTTTCATACAATTATTTACAACTTTCATACAATTATTAACAACTTTCATACAATTATTAACAACTTTCATACAATTATTTACAACTTTCATACAATTATTTACAACTTTCATACAATTATTAACAACTTTCATACAATTATTTACAGCTTTCATACAATTATTTACAACTTTCATACAATTATTTACAACTTTCATACAATTATTAACAACTTTCATTCAATTATTTACATCTTTCATACAATTATTTACATCTTTTATTCAATTATTAACAACTTTCATTCAATTATTTACAACTTTCATACAATTATTTACAGCTTTCATTCAATTATTTACAACTTTCATACAATTATTTACAACTTTCATTCAATTATTAACAACTTTCATACAATTATTTACAGCTTTCATTCAATTATTAACAACTTTCATACAATTCTTTACAACTTTCATACAATTATTTACAACTTTCATTCAATTATTAACAACTTTCATACAATTATTTCTTATTTTCATGATTTATAGTTTTCAATTTATGTACTATCAAAATTTATAACCTGCGTATGCATATCATTTTGCTTACTACTTTCCTCTGAGGATGAGAGACATTCTCTGAAACTCCATGGAATCAGGAAAATTAAAAATTCTTTTGTATCCCAATTGAATAACAATTGTTCACAGAGTGTACATTAAATTCCTTGTGCACAGACAGGACAGAAAAGAATAGACACGCATAGAAACAGTTTATTTCAATTAAAAAATAATTTATAGAACAAAATATAAAAAGAATAAATGGTTTCAAATTTAATAACTAATACTTGGTCGATATTTCCTTTGCTGTTTTTGATGCTAGGACCCTTCTAGGCATGGTATTCATCAGGTGATAAATATCATCTTGAGGAATTTCTTGCCATATCTGGTGCAATAATGCTAAAAGTTCAGGCTTAGAAGATGGCTTTCTTTTTCTTTTTGTGAAGGTTCCGGTCTAATATGCCCCAAAGTTTTTCAATTGGGTTCTTAGCCGGGGACTGACCTGATTCTGATAGCTTATTAATCCCATTTTTACTCAACCAATATTGTGTCGCCCTAACAACGTTAAAAGGAGCTTCGTCTTCTATAAATAGGGAGATAACTTGGTTCATTTTACTACTTGAGGATATTGGTAAGGGTCTTTCATGTAATATTAAAACATATTTCGCAGAATTGATGTTTCCGTCACACTACAGCAAGTCCGAGCGACCATCACTCCAAATTGCACTTGATACCATAACCGAGAATCCCCTCATGTTTCCATAACCAAAAACCCTCACGTTGCTGCAGTCAAACTCTTGCTGAGGGATCCTCCATACTCATACTCTTCCATTGTCGGGAAATAATGCAAATCATGACTAATCAGAGAAAATAACATTGGTCCAAAGTTTATAGGTTCCGATCCCAATCTCATTTTAATGAGAATAAGTTATTTAAGCACTATTTTTATCTGTAAATATAAATAAGCACATATTAATATCGGGAAAATATTTATCAGTGTCTATTCTTTTCTGTCATGTCTGTACACACACACACACACACACACACACACACACACACACACACACACACACACACACATATAATACACACATATGTATGTAGAGAGAGAGAGAGAGAGAGAGAGAGAGAGAGAGAGAGAAAGCGAGAGGGTTTAATTGAGCACCTAAAAATACTGCATTGTTCGCTTTTCCCCTACTCGCACCAACATTTTAAGGTGAAAGTCAAGTTCACACCCGTTTGATTACTGCGAAATATAGTTGGAAAGAGACCGTAATACTCATGACAGATATGACGTAATTCTTCGACTTCGGCCATCTACAAAAGTCACACTCTGATCATTCACAAGGTTTATCATTTAGTCTAAAGCACATTTTTTTTACTAATCTGTTATTCTTTTCATTTTAGAATAAAAACCTGAACTCTAATATTGTAGCACTTCAATTTTTAAATGTCACATTTAATATAAAAACTACGAAATATCACCATTTGTGTTGAGTATTTTGATAAGCTGTATATCACTAAAATCGAATTGAGATATTTATTTATCTCTATTAACTTGCCTTAACATGAAAACATTTAAATATAAAGTCGGTATTCAATGTAAAGAAAATGTAGCTGACTCGTAAGGTTGCTTGGACTTAGAATCGGTTCAGTGTCTAACTGGATCCATTCTTCTATAACTGAAAAATGAACAGATATTACACTTCGATCCAAGAACGAAGACTGGATGTTTTGTTTCTCGTACACCAGCAAATTAATTTATAGTGGAAATTCAGCTAATCAAAAATAGTCATTCTATTCCGGTTTAAAATTAGCATGATCCATACCATTCGTAATTCTTCATGTGTATGGCTACTGGCGTCAAACCAATCTCACCCAGAAACATATTTCGCTAACTCCGAAAGAAAGGAGAAAATAATGCCTGGATATTTGTTTACTTGTCTAATATCGCTGCAGTTTAATACACGGGATAAATTTATAGAGAACTTTAACCCGGCTGCAATAATAATAGTCGGTGTTGTCGCGATTCATTCACAGATGAAGACGTTTCAAGTGATAAGCGATAAAGCTTCATGATGGGATGAAAGATAATGTCTTTGAGGAGCTTTTCTTTATACTATGGGTCACTCTTTATCAAGGATAAAGTCTAGTAGATTTTAAAGGTTAATGAGATGGAATGGTTGCTATTTAAAAGATTAAACACTTCATGAGATGGTTAAGAATCATTAATGGAATAAATTAAGTTTAATTACTTGTATCGAAATCTTGAAACCTGAAAAATAAGTTTGAATATCGATTAAAAATGGTAATGTTGTTATTTGTAGAGAAGTAGTTTCACAGCTATGTGTTCCACAGACAGAACATCCTTTTGAAGAAACACTGTTCGTAGAACATTCACCTGATTCAAGGGACACGGTGAAAACTTTCGTTCTGATAAAAAAAGTAAATTTTGGATGTAAATGTTTTAAGGTTGGGGGTAGATATTGGAGCTCAGTCAAGTCAAATAAAAGCATCTAAAATGACGGAAATAAAAAAAATTGTTCAGATGAATTTGAGACTGAAACCTGGAGAGTTTTGTTCCAATATTTTTAGTAAAAATAATAAATAAGTACGTCTATTCTGCAAAAAATATAATATCGTCTCTTTTGTGGCGGAAGTAATGAAAAACGTGACTTACACAAGCGACAGCGCCTCTGTTGTATATCGGAATCAAAATATTTCGCCTATAGACAGTTTATTACTATACATATGACATTACTTTGCGTATGAGTGACGGTTGATTACAGTTGAATCAGAAGTTGGCAAGAAAGTGTTCGGACGAATATTTATAATAATAATAATAATAATAATAATAATAATAATAATAATAATAATAATAATAATAATATATTATTATTATCATTAAGTTGTTGTTATTATTATTATTATTATTATTATTAAACCTTAGTTTTATTCATCTTTTTAGTTTGATTTAACTCAAACAACATTATGCTCTCATTAGAATTTTATCCGATACCCAGTTGAATCATTTGTACTTCGTATTTTCTGCAATGCCTTTCTTGCTCTGACTAACAGCACTTTTTATCTAGAGGTTTCGCTCAGCCCCAAAGCTACCAGAGTCTAGACCATTGTTATACGCTCGTTCACTGTCGATTTGTTTATGTCTCTGATTCAGTGCAGTTCTAGGAAGTCGACTCTCCCTTCTCCCTTTGAAAAGGGATCAGTTTATTCCTATTCATCTAACGTCTCCTACTAGGGAATACCGAAGGGCTGCCTAGGCATTTATTTGTAGGCCAAAGTGTCCTTTGTCGATGCCAATAGCTTTTCAAACTTTTCCGATCCTTGTGTCACATCATCCGAAAAATTGTCGTGTAATAAAGCCACACACACACACACACACACACACACACACACATACATATATATATATATATATATATATATATATATATATATATATATATACGTCATTTTTTGTGAACATGCTATGGTCATCTTCAGGGAAATGAATTTTAAAGCAATACAAACATATTTGACGTTTCCATTTTGTCTGACAAATGTTTTCTAATTATATATTTTCTTATCTTCTCTCTCATCGTTCAAGCATTTTGCTCACATTTTGATATATCAGTGTCTGCCATTTTACAATCAGCAAGACAACGCCCCCCCCCAAAAAAAAACAGGAACAATTCGTCGCTTTTTTTTTCTACACCATCAAACGAACAGTTGCAATCCATTTCGGCGCTGGAAAGTGGATATTTTTCTCCTCAGAGTCAATCATCTTCTCCCACCCACTCTTTCTCATTGGTCAGACTTTATTGTCCAAGCTAGAGCTCTCGTCAGGTCGAGTGATTATTTGTTGCTCTAACCCGTTCTCTAACCTCTATCTCTTTTCCTAATCCTCCACCTTTATTTCCTTTGCGCCGTCTATTCACCCTTATTTCTTTATTATTCTCTGTCTTTTACATTCTATATTCTTTTCGTTTTATCTATATACACTTGTGCCCGATATTATTCATACCCCTTCCTTGAAAATTGAGCTTATTAGGTGTAACTTTGTAAGAATTTATTGTTTACGTCCATATTGATACATATTCTTAATAAACCTCTTCTGATCATTTTCCTCATTTTAAAATCTCGGGATACTTGTAATAAAAGAAATATACAGCTATTTATAAAATCTGCAATGTTCAAAAATAATCATACCCCCTTATTTTTTCAGTATTAATCGAGTTTCTGACTGTTTGTTTCCTGTTTGATTCTTATTTTGAATGCTTTTATACAACCTTTGATTAATTTCATTTCGTTTTTTGCATTTTTCAGAAATTAAAATGATATCAACTGAAAACCAATAAAAGAATAAAAATTATTAGAATGGGGAAGAAAAAAGAGCTTAGTAATGATCTTAGGACTAAAATTGTTAATTCACATAAGGATGACTTAGGTTACAAGTCAATTTCCAAGAAATTTGAGGTCCCTACAGCAACAGTACAGAGCATTATCAAAAAATTCCAGAGCCACCACACAACAAACAACTTGATTGGTAGAGGAAGGAAAAGGAAACTGTCTGCTAGAGCCACCAGGAATATTGTAAGAAGTGTTAATGCAAATCTAACCACCACTACTAAGGACATTTTAGAAAATCTGGAGTCTTCTGGCATAAACATATCAAGGCAAATATTGCAAAGGACTCTGCATGAAAATGGTCTGAAAGGAAGAAGACCAAGAAGGACTCCATTGCACACCGGAAAACACCTTGCAGCACGTCTAAAGTTTGCTAGGACCCATGTGAATTCTCCAGAGTCCGTTTTCACAAGTATTTTGTGGACTGACGAAACAAAAATTGAATTGTTTGGCCATATGGATGCTTCTTACGTTTGGAGGAAGAAAGGAGGAGCTTACAACCCAAAGAACATCATACCCACGGTGAAACATGGTGGTGGTAGCCTAATGTTTTGGGGCTCCTTTTCGGCTAGTGGTCCAGGTAGTTTGGTCAAGATAGATGGAACCATGAAGAAGGAGCAATATTTGGAGATACTCCAGAAAAACATTAGACAGGATGCGGAGAAGCTCCATTTAGGACCAAACTGGGTCCTTCAACAGGATAATGATCCAAAATATACTGCTAAAATAGTCAAGAAATGGTTTGAGGATAATCAAATTAATGTTTTGGAATGGCCTAGCCAGAGTCCCGACCTGAACCTTATCGAAAACCTCTGGCACATATTGAAAACTGAGGTTAAAAAGCGGAAACCTAGAAATTTTAGGGATTTGGAGAACTACTGCATTGAAGAATGGTAAAAAATTAGTGTTGATGCTTGAAAACCCTGTTGATAAATATCCAAAACGGTTACAGGCAGTTATTAAGAATAAAGGGCATGCTATTGACTATTAGTAAGAGAGGTATGAATAATTTTGAACTAGTGCCATTATTGTTTTTCTTTGTATAATGTTTCAAACTTGCATAATTTATTTATTTGTTGAGTTTAAATTAAATGCTTATGCTTCATTTATTGTTTGAAATCCCTTTAATATTGTCTACTTTCTGGTTTGAGCAATATTCTTATAGAAATCTCAAAGATCCGAGGGGTATGAATAATATCGGGCACAAGTGTATGTAAATAACCTCTACCTATCAAATGTTTCTCTCTTTTTCTCACTATATATATATATATATATATATATATATATATATATATATATATATAGTGAGAAAAAGATATATATACATGTACACACACACACATATATATATATATACATATGTATAATATGTATATGGATATATATTTACATTAATTTATTAGAACGCCAAATATATATATATATATATATATATATATATATATTACGTAATTTTAATATTTATATATTTGTTACGTAATTTTAATAAGTACTCAGAAACTAAATCATAATACTACATATAACTACACATATACACTCCATTTCTCTCTCTCTCTCACACACACACATATATATATATATATATGTATATATATAAGTACATAGATTTAATAAAGTATATTAAGAAACACTTTGGCAAGAGTTAAACATATTTATTAGTCGGAAAGAAAACACAAATAGACGTGAAAGTCCTTAATCGGGGGTTATCAAGAAATACTTCGCTTTTCGTCGGAGGCGAGAAGCTAGCAATGTAATACAATTTTCATTATTCTTATTCTTATTATTCTTGTTGTTGTTGTTATTGTTGTTTGTTAGGAAGTCTTATTAAAGTGAGTCTTAGAGAGTCTTATTAAGAGAGGTTGCGTTCTGTGTTCGTGTTATGAAGAGATTCATATATATAAAATGTTCATACGTAGAAGTGTAATAGAAGCTCTTAGAGTGAGGAGACAATGTTGAGACAGTCTTAGTGTTCACATTGTAGATATGAGATGTAGAGACATTGTGTACGTGAAGACATTTTAAAACACAGGATATATAAGACATATAATGACAATTTCACTTTACCTTTTGGTAGAATTACAACACAAAGACGACGTTTATAAAAACACATGACGCGTTTATTTCCATGGACCGGTCGGTGGTTTTCTTAGTCAGGAATTCAAAGTTTTACATTCTATGTTTCAAAAGTGACCGTCTCGCTTCCAGACGTTCGACTGTCCATCTCTGGACTCTAGACTGTCGTCTGTCGTTCTCAGACTCTCTCTGTTTAACTCTCAAGTTTCTAACTATATCGAGAACTTCCCATTTTCCATGACGTCATACACATGTTAAAACATGTGTCTTCTTTCACGTGTTCTGGAAATGCGTGTCCAAAACTTTTTCCTTTGTTTACAAAAGGAATTTTAACCTATATTTCCAGTAACCTATATTTCCAATATGTTAAAAACATGTTTATTAAATTATCCTATAGTTGCATTCCTCAATTCAATTTCATAACAGAATTGACAAATGCACATTCCTTTTCTTAAAACTATTTTATCTCTAAGCTAAACAATGGTTTATTTTTACATTCCATTTTCTAATTCTCTCTCGTAATCTATTTCTAAACCTAAATTACGAGGTTCGAATTTCGTCTATTCTATTTTATTTTTACATTTAACTAATTCTCTCTATTTTTACTTACATGAAAAAGGGGACAGACCCTTTTTACCATGTAACAGCAAAATGAATAAACACATTTTGCCTGTAAAGTATTTAAAGGAACTAAGTATAAAAAGGATCATATTTGCGTGAAAATAAAATGTATTGATATTGCATTCATGAGAATGAGTGCTAAGGAACGCTCCTTTTATTTATTTATTTCTACAATTATATAAATGCAACTTTGTGTGTGTGCGCGTGTGTGTGTGAGTCCGTTCCTTATAGACTCCGAAATGGTTGAACAGCTTTTCTTTAAAATTTACAGAGTTTTAATGTATAAGTCTTGGAGTGATCTTAGTTGAGTTTAGTCTGAGAATACCCTCGATAATAACCGATAATGGATAATGGAAGCCATTATTTTAATTAATTTATCATCGGTAAAGCAATTATTTCGATGTCGTCGCTTAGCAACAATGATAGAACACGGGCCCTCAAAATTTTACTGTGGGTAAGTTGATGGCGTGTTTTTTTTTTTTTTTTTTTTTTTTTGCATTACGTGGTCATTAAATTCAGACTCTACACGTAAATTTCATATTTTTTTTCATTAAGTGAAAAGACTTTTACAAGCCTTGAAAATGTACGTGTTTATTTTTTTATATGATGTAGTCTGTAGGTTCAAACTCCGCATGTAAATTTCCTAGTGTTGTTTTTTTCGTCATGTGGAAAGAAATTTATATAAAATAATTTTATAAAAAGAAACTATAGGTTCTCTATATAACTTGGTTGAGTGCCTATCTATTTATAGTATAAAATTCGTTACGGTCGGATGTGTGAAAATATTTAATTTACATTTAAAAAAAAAAAAAAAAAAAAAAAAGTTCTACCTTTTTTTTTTTTTTTTTTTATAAAGTCCTAACATTATCTATTCTATTAGAATAATTCCCGGCATTTTTTCTTTTATCGTTAGTTGCCGGCATTTTGTTTGTTTTTATTGTTTAGCTTTGTAGAATGAGGGGGGGGGGCGGATAATACAGGAGAATACAAACAAAATACATAAATAAAACACGAAAAAAACACGTTTATAAACAACGTAACAGAAAGAAACATTTAGGATTATTTAAAAAAAAATACTTAACGTTGTTGCGCTAGATATTCCGTTCTCCGTCTGTCAACTCGTAGCTGGCATGTGTTTCTAGAGTGTAAGAAGATTTCTACTTCCGGATAACTTGGTTGAGTGCCTATCTATTTATAGTATAAAAGTCGTTACGTTCGGATGTGTGAAAATATTTAATTTACATTTAAAAAAAAAAAAAAAAAAAAAAGTTCTACCTTTTTTTTTTTTTTATAAAGTCCTAACATTATCTATTCTATTAGAATAATTCCCGGCATTTTTTCTTTTATCGTTAGTTGCCGGCATTTTGTTTGTTTTTATTGTTTAGCTTTGTAGAATGAGGGGGGCGGATAATACAGGAGAATACAAACAAAATACATAAATAAAACACGAAAAAACACGTTTATAAACAACGTAACAGAAAGAAACATTTAGGATTAGTTAAAAAAAATACTTAACGTTGTTGCGCTAGATATTCCGTTCTCCGTCTGTCAACTCGTAGCTGGCATGTGTTTCTAGAGTGTAAGAAGATTTCTACTTCCGGATAACTTGGTTGAGTGCCTATCTATTTATAGTATAAAAGTCGTTACGGTCGGATGTGTGAAAATATTTAATTTACATTTAAAAAAAAAAAAAAAAAAAAAAAAAGTCCTACCTTTTTTTTTTTTTTTTTTTTATAAAGTCCTAACATTATCTATTCTATTAGAATAATTCCCGGCATTTTTTCTTTTATCGTTAGTTGCCGGCATTTTGTATGCTCCCATACTTACGAAACTATTTAAGCGCTGCCTTAAGGAGAAGTGCTTTCCGACTCCCTGGAAGACCTCATCAGTTTGCCCTGTATTTAAGAATTCAGGTGATAAGTCATCTCCCTCTCAATACAGACCAATAAGTCTCCTGTGTGTTATGAGTAAGTTGCTGGAATCCATATTAAATAGAGAAGTAGTCAACCACCTCAGCAGGAATAACCTTCTTAGTGACACACAATATGGTTTCCGCTCTGCAAGATCTACCGCAGATGTGCTGACGGTTATATCCCACAGGATTAGTGAATCTCTTGACAAAGGCTTCCTTTCTAGGGCAATTGCTCTCGACATATCAAAGGCCTTCGACAAGGTATGGCATAAGGGTCTACTTCACAAGATTTCCAGCTACGGTATAACTGGAAATGTTTTCTCAATCATTAAATCATTTCTCTCCGATAGGCTCATAAGAGTAGTGGTAGATGGACAAAAATCGGAGGCCTGCAATATAAATGCTGGAGTCCCTCAGGGGTCAATCCTGGGCCCAACTCTCTTCCTGATCTACATCAATGACCTCCCTAAACACATACTTAAATCATTCGTTGACATCTATGCTGATGACACGACCATCTACGGCAACACATCAAACGCTGTAAATGACAAAGTTCTCTCTGATTCTCTCTCCTCTGATCTCGAGTGCGTGGTTCAGTGGGGGAAGAGGTGGCTGGTTACCTTTAATGCATCCAAAACCAAACTGCTATCCTTACATCATCAACGCTCTGATCCCCATCTGGCATCAATTGTGATGGATGGCTCTCGTCTGGGTGAGGCCCCGTGTTTTGACAAGCTTCTGGGTTTGACCTTTACTCCTGATCTGAAATAAAACACGTACATCAAGTCTGTTGCCAAGGTCGCTGGAAAGATGGTGGGATCCTTCTACCGCTCCAGAAGATATCTCACTACGGATGCAATTCTCTATCTATATAAAAGCCAAGTACGTCCAAGGATGGAATACTGTTGCCATATCTGGGCAGGAACTGCTAAAAACAGTCTATCCTGCCTTGACAGAGTACAAAATAGACTTCGTGGCTTAGTGGGGGATGCCCTTTTCTCTACCCTGCAACCTCTCTCCCACAGAAGAGACGTTGCGAGCCTGTCCTTGTTTTATCGTTATTTCCATGGCAGATGCTCGTCTGAACTCCAATCTCTGGTCCCCCCTCGCCAATCTTTCACGAAAAACACCCGTCTAGCTGAATCCACTGTGAAAAATTTCCCCCACTCTATATCTGTGCCTAGATCAAAACGCAGATTCCATGAACAAAGCTTCTTTGTTAGAACTGCACGCCTGTGGAACTCTGTTCCGTCTGCCTGCTTCCCTCCGGACTACAACTTGGATGTCTTCAAGTCCAATGTTAACAAATTCCTAATGAACCGCTCCCTTAAGTAAACATTTCAGCAAATCTCCTCACTAACGTAATGTACTTGCAATAACCCTTATCCCTGAGTGGCTTCCGGGCCTTGATAAGTGGTGATCAATGTGTAAAAAAAAAAAAAAAAAAAGAAAAAAGTTACTGCGTAGAGGCAACTGACGCTTCCTCCCGGGAAATTTTACGGATTTCGATGACAACAAAAATATAGGAGTGCGAAATATTCGTTGATCATCATTCAATCCAGGGCAACGGCGGGTCTCCCTGCTAGTATTTCTATAAAGCCGTATACGTAAGGAAAAGGGGCCGGTATGTAATCAGTATTTTTTGTAGTGGACAAAAATATAAACATATTAAGCGGAAAAAGACAAATTACAATTATTTGCGTTTCGAGTTATCTCCTCATTCGTTTTCCGTCTATGAATCAGTCATTTTTTGTATCCTCAACATTAATATCTTCTATATTTTTATACTTCTCTGTTTTGTTTTCACTCTTTATATGTACGTGTCTCCCTTTTTGCATGTCTGTCACTTTCCAATGCTCTCTCTCTCTCTCTCTCTCTCTCTCTCTCCATACCTATATGCTTCCTTACCCTCCATTCCATGTTCGGCACAGTTGATATTTCATCTCAAGATGTTTTCGATCGTCGACTTCTGACAAGTCGACAATATCGTAATGCTTTCCATATTTCAAAACATGACGGATAAATAAATAAGCACGGGTGAAACAAGAAAAAAAAACAAACAAACAAACAAACAAAAAAAAAAACGAGAAATGAAAAATTGAATAATAAATCCAAAAGACAGATGGGGAAATGAAAAATAGAAATAAAAAAAAAATGTAATCGATCAAAAGAAAAGAAAGAAGGAAAACATAAGAATAAAAAGTGAAATAAATAAAAAAGAATGAAAGGAAACGTTACTGACCAATGAAAAATAGCAGAGAAAAGAAGGAAAGAAAGAGTTAAAAAGATAGAAAAGATTAGGAAAATGAATGACGAAAAGAAAATAGGGTGGAGAGAAATGAAGAATGCGAACAATATATATATATAGATTGAAAACTTTGCTTTACCCTGAAGAGGTCTATAGTTACTGATAATTAACTGACCGAAACATGCTCACGACTGTGTGGCAACATATTATTGCGTATGTGAAAACAGATAAAGAGTATACCTTGCTCTACTTCAATATTGAGCACTATTGTATTAACCTCGTTAAACTTCATTGGTTACTTAATCTCTGGAAAACAAAAACCTTTGATTATATATATACTAGCATTTCAGCCCGGCGTTGCCCGGGTATTTGGATGTGTATGTTGAGCAAAAAAAAAAAGAAAAAAACTGGTAGTAGGAAGGCAAGCTCGAACCCGTACCGCGAAGGAAGAAAAGAACGGGGGGTAAAAATCGTAAGTCTTTGCTGTTACGACCACCGCCAGACCGCAAGTGACGTAGTTTTAAATTAAGGCTAGACAATCGAAAGGACTTTAAAAAATATCGTCGAAAAAAGCGACCCCCCTGTAGAAAAGTGCCAGTTGAAGGTGAAGATATTAATGTTTTTAGCCAATTTTTCGATATTTGTCGTCTGAAATGTCGAACTTCAAAACGATACTGATCTTGTAAAAATCCGTCGCCTCTGTCAAAAGTTTTAGGCATACATTTCATTTTGTGAGTTGCTGGTGATTTGAATCGGATCTAACAACCTTTTCAAACGGGCTAAAATGCTATTATATCTATAAAAGTGAAAGTGTCTGCCTGTGCGTGTGTGTGTCTGTCTGTCTGTGTACATTTCCCTACACAATAACTCTGTCAATTTTCAGTCTACAGACTCGAAATTTGATATACAGGGTAC
Source organism: Euprymna scolopes (assembly GCF_053919585.1). NCBI lineage: Eukaryota > Metazoa > Mollusca > Cephalopoda > Sepiida > Sepiolidae > Euprymna > Euprymna scolopes. The sequence continues at coordinate 113,279,506 of NC_136496.1, forward strand.
TGAGATTTGGGAAAATCTTTGTAATTCGTTTTCGGCCAGAAATTTAGCTTTTAAGGGATCAACGTTAAACAATTTGACTTTTGAGAACTCTACCAAACTCCTCCGACAATTTTGGTTCTAAACACTTGAAATTTTAGATATAGGTTCCTTGGAAATGGATCTAACTTAATAACTTGATTTGAGCCCAAAGCAATAATAAATGTTAATGTGTTATAATAGGGGTAAAAAAAATTTCTGGTCTAAATATTTGAAATTTTACATAAAGGGTATTCAGAGATAGGGCAAGCTTTTTAATAGGTTTGGATCGAAAATTTGAGCTACCAATATATAAATGTATGTAAGTAGGTTTTCATGTCTGCCTAAAACCTTCGATAGAGACGACGGATTTTTACAAGATAGGTATCGTTTTAAAGCTCAATCCTTCAGACGATAAATATCGAAAAATTAATTTTTCACCCTCAACTGGGCACTTTTCTACAGGAAGGGGTCGCTTTTTTCTTCGAGATTTTCGAAATATATTCCTTCTTTTCAATTGTCTAGTTTTAATTTAAACCTACGTCACTTCCAGTTTGCCGGTGGTCGTAACAGCAAAGACGTCATGTTTTTTCCCGTTCTTTTCCTCCTTCGCGGTACGGGTTCGAGCCTGCCTTCCTACTAACACACCTCCAAACACCCGGGCAACGCCGGGCTGAAATGCTAGTATATATATATATATATATATATATATATATATATATATATATATATATTGAGTATTGAGTTTCCGTGACCTAGATTGAACTTTTACCGTTTGAAAAGGTTGTTAGATTCCATTCAAATCCATTCAAATCGCTAGCAACTCACAAAATGAAAACGAATCGAAGAATAGATTTTAAAGATCACCAGTACAATCTTCTGAAGAATTAGCTTAAGAGTCACATTTAGAGAAAATACCAAGTCGTTGCGTTGGGAGAGGGGTAAGGGAAGACCGAATACGGGTTTTATCAAGGCGATACGTGTTACTATGGATTGTTGCGAGAATAACAATCAAGACGGGAACAATAGTCAAACCAAATCAAATAGTATGTACCAATCCTTATCCCCCAATGGTATTTTCTGTTTGTACATATATATACATAAAAAAACTGGCCCCAACTCTACTTAGGCCCCGTTTCTTAGTGTTTTGTCCGAATGAAATGAAACTTTGGTCATAACTAGTTTATTATATTCAAAATATCACATCAAAACACTAGGGTCTTTTTTTTTGGGGGGGGTCACCCTGTATATATATACATATATATATATATATACATATATATATATATATATATATATATATATATATATATATATAAGTGAGAATGTGTATGTGTGTGTGAGTGTGTGTGTGAGAACAATTCTCAACTAATATACGTAATGAATATTTTATCTACATACTTGAAGTTTGGTATATAGGGTATTCAGACATATGGGAAACTTTAATCGGTTTTCATCCGGAAACAAGAGTTGCTAAGGGGTCAACATTAAAAATTGGTATGTGCGGGTCATCGGACTCTTATCTGTTTGTAAACTATTTCACGAATGCGCATGCGCGAATTGTTCACATGACAGATTCCTTATGTGTCTTAGGTTTGAAACCCAAACACTGTGAACGTGTAAAGCTGACCTGATGGTTATCATATTTGACTCACTGTCTTTAGGTTTTGGTTTCGATCTCAGCTCTAGTGTTTTGTTTTGTTTACAAGAAGTAAATTGTTTAGAAAAAAAAACGTAATACTTGCATGTACATGTCTCAGTTTCTGTATAAAAGTAAGTTTCTATTTATGCGTATTTTACGACCGGGCAACGCCTGGCGGCCTGCTAGTATATTTATGTATTTGATTAATCGATCTTAATGAATTTTGTAAATCAGATGTTTTTTTTTCACCCCAAACAAGGCACATTACCACTTTGGTGTAGGGGCTACAACTGCTGGGGCACTATGTTGGGATTTAGGCAGCAAGATGTCGGTTCACGTTACACTTGGACTTCTGCATGTCAGTACAGTTAGGGAAGCAGGGACCTGGAATGGAATTCCAGAGTCTAGCGGTTCTGGGGAAGAAACTACTGGAATAGAAAGATCTTTTACATCTAGGGATCTCTACTGTGTGGGCGTGGGATTTAGCTGCCTGTCGGGTTTATCGAGGGTGTTTACGTCGTGAGGGCACAAGTGTCTGCAGTTCGTCAGAGCATTCACCATTAAAATATTTGTAGAACAGGCAGAGGGATGCAACGTTTCGTCGATGGGACAGAGGCTGAAGTTTAGATGCCAGTTCAGGGCCTATCAGATTGGCGACTCTCTTTTGAACCTTGTCTAGGAGCGAGAGACTAGCAGCAGATGCACTAGCCCAAATGTGACAACAATACTCCATACATGGGCGAATGGTGGCCTTATAGAGGTACAGGATACTTTCAGGTGTCAGTAGTTTTCTAGCACGGTAGAGTGAGCCTACCTTCTTCGCAGCGGCCCTGGCAATGTTTTCAATATAATTGTTCCAACTCATGTTTTCTGTGAACGTTAGGCCAAGCAGTTTGAAAGAGGTACTCTCAGACTGGGAGTCACTGGCCATTGCCATTGGTGGCAGAGAAGGTTTCTTGTAATTATTGAAGGAAACCAGTTTAGTCTTGGCAGCATTGAATGTGACCATCCATTTATGTCCCCATTCCACTACAGATCGGAGGTCATCCTCTAGTGTTTTTGCCATTTCTTTAGTTATGTGTTCATTTGTTTTCCTGTCATGCCTGTTATAAAGTGTGGTGTCATCAGCATATATACCCATCTCAGAAGCGGTTTTGTCGGGGAGGTCATTAATAAATATTAGGAACAATAGAGGTCCAAGGATAGACCCCTGAGGCACACCCGCATTTATATCACACTGCTTAGATGTACGACCGTCGAGGACAACCTGGATTTTTCTCTTATCTAAGAAGGATTTAATTATGTTAAGTATTCTACCAGTGATACCGTATGATTTAATTTTCCTGAGGAGACCCTCATGCCATACCCTGTCAAAAGCCTTAGATATATCTAGAGCTACCGCTCTGCCCTTCCTCGCTTTGTCCAGTGAATGGTATATACGTTCAGATATTACAGTGAGGATGTCTGCTGTGGAACGGGCTTGTCTAAATCCATATTGTTTGTCAGTCAGAAGTTTAGCATTTGTAAGGTGCCGGACTAGAGCATGGTTAATTATGGTCTCAAATATTTTGGCGAAAAGTGGGAGGAGGCTAATGGGGCGATAATTTGATGGGTCTGTTCTTTCGCCAGAATTCTTGAATACTGGTACCACAGAAGCAGTTTTCCAACAGCCCGGAAAGCATGATTCATTAAGGCATTTGTTGTAGAGTTTGGAGAGAACTGGAGCTACTTCGGCTGAGTAATAGTATAGCTGGGATGTGATCAGGTCCACATGCTTTTTTGGTGTCAAGGTTTTTTATGATAGCGTGTACCTCGGTTACATTCTGTTTTCTATTAAATTGTAAGATTATGTATTAGACATCAATTAATAAAGAGTTCACAAATTTCAGTGTGTTTGGAATATTAAATAATTCTTTTAGCGGATATAATACTAAACCACAGACTGACCAAACACACACTCGCGCATATATATTGTCGTAGCACTAGAAAGGTTCATAAAGTAAGACTCAAACAACACGATTATATATTTTACAAGAAAATGAATACAACGAAAAAGTTTGTATACTCGCGTTGTTGCGATAATTTCCCACGAGCTTATTAGAGTCGGAGTTTTATAATAAGAAGTGAATGGGCAAGTCTCCAAAACGCACACACACACAAACACACACACACACATACATATACATATATATATGTTGCTGATTAGCATACCTGGGGTATTGCCGAATTATATGTGCAAGAATGATTATTATTGTTGTTGTTATTATTATTATTATTATTATTATTATTATTATTATTATTATTATTATTATTATTGTGTAGATTCAATTAGATTTGTTTTAAAGAGAAAAATGCAATTAAAGGACAAATAAGGTTAAATGACTTTTTAGGAATTTAACTTAACTAGATTCTATAAACACTAACAGAAAGGAATGTTAGATAATTAAAAACAAATACGTTTTAATAAAATAAAATGTAATAGACATAAACAAAATAGATTTTCAAAGTGAGCCAGAGAAAACGTGACTAATAAGTCACCTGTTAGGTCATTGTGTAGTCGAATGACGTAAGCACAAAGTATTAGTTGGAATATATACAGGCAAGTTAGGAGTTAGAGAAGTCTTGAGCGGACGAGTTTGAACGAGTAGATGGCACAGGCAAGTTCTTATCTGATTGGAAACCGTTCAGCCATGGGAAAGACAGTAATATGCAATTTCTGAAAAAGAAAGGTCTATAACACAGAACAAAAAGTCGCAACAGGAATAAATGTAAAGCAGATAACAATTTTGTTGTCTGAGTTATCGGAGTAAAAAATGACTTACATTTTCAGAAGCGTGCTTCGAATAATACAGCAATGGTTCCGATATATATATATATATATATATATATATATATATATATATATATATATATATATATAAATATAAATATATATATATATATATTATTTAATTATCTGTCGTTTGATACTAATTTCTAAGAGTCATGTAGTTATGTTAAAACCGAGCAATGTTTAGAGAATTAGCCTTCAAAGCCCGAATATAAAAATGGTCGTTGTTCATCGCCTAAGAATACCATCCATCTTTTTGTTCGCAGAAAAATGAACCGTTATAATTATTTACTCATGTTGAATAAAAATCACAAACATATTTAAATATTTTCTTCCCCCAAAAGATAAATCGCGTGGATAAAATAATCAATAAAATACACAGTTTTTAAAATGCCGCCATGTTTTTTTTTCAAGCTGATTCATCGGTTTCTCATCAATTAAGATTTGATGTTGAGCTACGGTGGTAATCAGAGAAATTCCCCGGGGAATTGAATAGCAATGATTACATCCAGGAAATTGTAAATTAATTCCAGCATTCTTGAATGGTGCATCTAACAGTAGTCTCTCATTCTCATACAGGGTCAAAAAAGAGTCTCAAATCTAATGGGTTTAGCACTATCAACCAAACTCCAACTTCTGTCCCATCGCCGCAAGGTTACACCTCTATTCATATTTTACAAGTATTTTAATGGAATTTGTTCTGATGAATTGATAGCACTTGTGCCTCCTCGATGTAAATATCCCCGATAAGCAGCAATACTGTAGAGATCCTTAGATGCTAAAAAACCTTGTAATTTGATAGTTTCTTCCTTCAGATTACTAGATTTTGGAAATCACCTCCAGTTTCTTGCTTCTTTGACTACACTAGCATGCAGAAGTTCAATTATAATGTGAATAGACATCTTGCTGTTTAACCCTTTGTATATTGTCCCTGTGGATGTTGTCCCAAATAATACGTCCAAGTTGCACTGTGCCTTTATTGAGGTGAATAAAGGTTAAAAATATGTCTTTTTATGAGAAATATTATTGATTAAAATAAGCGTCTTCGTTTTACTCGCGCCATTTTTCAGTTGTATAAGTTCTCTCTTACACAAAACCGTTACGCAAATGTAGTTCATCCTCAACCAATCAGTGCGTCATCGATTAAGATAAGAATGCAGAATGTCTTTGTCTTCGGTCTCATATAATTTAAACATTCTGCTTGCACTCAAGTAAATATCCTCCAACAGTTGTTGTTCTCCAGGGGAACGAATAGGTTCATAGAATGCCGCTTGAAGCTCTCTCCTCATGAAATTTTGAACAGCTTGAATAGTTTACATACTCGTTCAGTGCGCCCTCTCTTTTGTGGGGGTTAGATTCCATACATATGCCCTTAATAACCTGATTAAAAAAATATTTATTGTTTATTTTAGATGACGGCATACTGAATGTAAGCAATGTACAGTTACAATCTGGAGGTATTTGGCATCTACCCAAGTACCGAAGGCATGTTTGAATCAATAATCTCTTTATTTATTCATTTATTTACGACTGATCTAATTAGTTCAACCAGGTTATAAAGGGTTAAAATGACTTTGTGCCACAGTCAGTGTGGGTATGTGGGCTACTTTTACATTGCAGACCTTGATACTTTTACTTTCGTAATTTAACCTTCGAGGTTTTGATCTAGAATATGTAATACACTGACACTTTACGCCAGAGATAATGTTAACTAGTATGAATTTTATCGAGTGTTACTTTACGTACAACCTAGTTACAAACGGAAATAGACCCAGTGCAACTAGCGTGAGTTAAACGATTATGGTCAAGAATTAGTTCTCTAGATAAATATACTATTTTTTAAATTTTATTCCTTATTTGTTATATATATATATATATATATATATATATATATATATATATATATATATATATATATATATATATATATATATATATATATATATGAAACTGTATTTAATTATCTATCTTTTGATACTAATTTCCAAGAGTCAAGTCGTTATGTCGAAGACGAACAATGCTATTAAATTACTCAAGTTGAATGAAAATAGCAAACATATTTAATTATTTTCTTCCAAGACAAAGACATCGCGTGGATGAAATAATCAATAGAATAAAGAGTTTTTAAAATAGCGCCATCTTTTTTTTTCAGGCAGATTCATCAATTGCGTTTAAGTCTACCATGGTGTCTTATTTTTCTCTCTTAAGAAAGGGAGAAAAATATATGGCTTTTAACGTGTAAAAATTACTATTTTCCTCGTAGTCTTTTTTCTTAACAATCAATACAATGCAAATCTTTAGGTCGAATAAAAAATTCAAGATAGGTGTCAAATGATTAAATAGAAATTATATACCGGGTTTAGGGCACAGGCAGATTTTCTTAGGAGTTTGAGTCGAGGAATCGGCCAGAAAAGATGTGCCGCACAATGTAGAAATTTAAGTGAATTTTCTCGAAATTGTCTGTGTCGACCATCTTTTAAAGGCTAAGTAATAAAATTAAGTAAAAATGAATTAATTTTAGTCGCTTTTAGAATGGATTAATTTTAGTCTCAGAAACGCCATTACAGTTTGAGACGTAAGAAATGTTTTTTCGTATCATAGACTTTGATCAGCACGCATTCAACCTCTTCTACATTATCATTTAATCTGTAAGTTGTTGAATAAATCTATTAATGATTATACTTCGTTCTCAAGTCATTTTCTAGTTAGTATTAAACAGATTACGTTTATCATCAGATTTGACAATTGCATGTTAGTGCATAGTCAATGAGATAATGTAGACCTATGTGACTCTGCTAAGCTGTTTAGTAGGTAAATCTCTTCGGTCTTACTAGATCGCATATAATCTTCTCATTGACATGAATCAGCTTAGTCTCGTTGACACGTTGTAAGTAGTTAGTACAAAGAATAGTGTGATTTTTTATTATTAGTAGTAGTGCAGTCATCGAAAGGATAGTGATCTTTTCTTTTTTTATGTCCGGAATAATGGAAGCAATTAAAAAGAACAACAAATTACTTCATTATTTGCTCTGGGATTCTTGATCTTTCACAACATATCCCAACAAGTAGATCTGGATGATCAGCATGGGTGTAGTAGAAGAGCATAAAACAAACGTCCGTTCGCAATCAAGAGTCAAAAGCGATCTTTCTGCCTTTGCAAAGTACTTCCTATTATGAGTCAACTTCCGATCCATATATCATGTATATCAAGAATCCCTTTAAAAACTTTTTTTTCTTTTCTTTCTCGATCGGGTCAGCTGACACGCTAAATAGAGACGCTGCCGCTTGTGCTAGTAATATCTTCAATTACAACCATGAAATGACACAATGACATCACCATTGCAGACTCATTTAGAATATGTTTACGGAGAGAATTCAAAAGCGTCCCTGCTGTCAAATGACAAGTCATTAAAAGACAGCTTAAAAAGGCCTACCTTACTCTAACGATTTGTGAAAATCTAACGAAGATGAATTATCGGTTTTCTTAAGCGTAGAAGTAATAGAATGTCAATTCCATTTGTACACCTTGACATTTTTGTCACATTCATTACATCTATATGCAGTCAAAAGTATAAAATGCCACGAATAGGCTGAGTTGAATCAACTTACTTGTCTTTGCAACAGTCCGATATACGTTTTCGCAAAGCAGTTTTGTTTTTGTCTGCCAGTCTTTACCTACTTTCTAGGTTCGTTGGCATCATTCCGTCTCGATTGACAATGGAGAATCGCGCCCTCAGGGCGTGAGCCTGAGCAAAGTGTATAGAGGTCTTAATCTGCCCAGTACTCAAGACCCTCCCCTTTCGATCTCACTAGTATGTTCTAAAGAAAAGCAGAGCAGTACGTTTGGCACCAGTTTGGTTGTAAGAGTTGCCGGAGCCAGTTAGCACAGCATGCTGATCCGCCTTCGGAGCTCCACTCCTGATTTGGTTGGTTTACTCCCGTACATTTGACTGTTGGATCGTTTAATCGTTAATCTCCTCCGCCCTCTCGCCGTTGACTGTTTGTAGCAGTACCCTCGCCTAGATTAGTGGTGCAGTGTAAACTACCCCCATCACATGGTTTAACTCGCCAGCTGAAGCAGTGTACCAGGGTATGAGTCTTAGAGTCAGCACGTGAGAGATTATGAGATGGATGGGGTCCAGTGGCGCTCATCTGCCCTGACAGGGAGGACATAGCATGTCAAGCTGCCAAAAGTACTACCTCTACCCAGAATGCCTTACACTTCACTATCTAGATAGGAGTAATTTTATTGCTAATTATCTGAGGCGTTTCTCTTTAAACATCTTTTGTAGGCCAGATTGCGCTCACCTTAGGACACAAACTTTTCAAAGTAACACTTGGCCTTGTGTCAAACCTCCTAGCGAAGCAAATAAAATAAACAAAAATATGAAAATATCTTTTCTTATCAAGAAATGACCTTAAACTTCCTATTGTTCATAATTATGTCTATTTAACAATACATTTTTTATAATAGAATGTAAACTGTTGACAGTTAATGAAAACTTTATTCCTGAAGGTTGTTAGTGTCGAAAGCGAAACTGACATTCAATTTTATGCACTAACGAATCGTGATTTGTTAAAATAAAATCATAAAAAACAACAAAAAGAAATGAAAAACAGATAAAAAACAAATAAGCAAACAATAAAACAATAAACATCCAAACAAAAGATAAAGCAATTCAAAACAACGGCACCATTGAAAGAAACACTATGAGAGATTGCCCAGTGGAAGGGGAAAACAATAGACACAATTAAATAATAGAATGCACGAATATGTCATCCTCTTTGATATGGAAGTAAAATATCGAAATAGACTAAAATAGAAACACTAAGTTCGATTGGGTAAGCTTTTTTATTATGTTGAATTAAACAGTACGCATTAACTCTCTCTCTAACAACTCAGCCAGCAAGCGATATAACGACACAGTTAAATATTTATATTTTTATTTACACCTCTATTGCGTTCGTATCTATCTATCTATCTATCTATCTATCTATCTATCTATCTATCTATCTCAATCTCTGTCTGACACACTCTCTCTCCTATATATATATATATATATATATATATATATATATATATATATATATGCGTGATGTCTGTTATCTATCTATCTATCAAATGTTTCTGTTTGTATCTGTTTACATGTGTTTCTTTATATCTATCTATCTATCTATATATATATATATATGCATGTATATATATATATGTATATATATATATGCATGTATGTATATATGTGTGTATACACGTATGTTAGTATCTGGGGGCGTTCAAAACTCTGGAAGAGATGTACCTTCAGACTTCGTTAAAGCATTTTTCGGAGAAAGAAAACCTCTGATGTAAAAACTATAATTTAATGTCCGTAAATTCTCGTGTTTGTCATTTAAACCAACTTAGTTTATCAATGGTTTCAAAACGTACATCTGAACATGACCGACGGCCCTGTCACACTTATCAGTGTACGAGCACTTGCAGTCCGCTTTCAACAAGGCGCCACTCTCTGATAGCCTAGTGGAAGTAGGCAACACCTATTGGCCCATATGTATTAAGCTTTTTGGCATCGGAAACGTTAATGAAAATAGTTAACGGCTCATTGAATTGTGCACTCTATACAACCTATGTATTTCTAACACCGTTTTCAAAACAAAGCTTCAACACAAGGTCTCCTGGCGTTCAAAGCGCTGACACCAACCCGACCTGATATTCGCATGGCGTTCGAAGCCGAGGAACATTCTCTCAACGCGTTCCTTCCACAGCACCGATTGTAACACCGACCACGCCTTGGTGTGTAGCAAAATTAGAATTAGACCCAATTAAGTGCAATGAACCAGACAAGTAGGCACTCCAAAAAGCAACACGTCTAAGGCCAAAGAGCCTTACAGGGCCGAATTGTTTTCGATTGGACTGAATGAAGCACTAGAGACCAGAACACAGAAGAGAAGAATTCTGAACGGAGGTGGGAACGAATCCGCAATGCGATTCATACCATGTCCTTCTCAGTTTTTGTTAGGAAACAGAACAGGATGCTTGTTTCGACATTTTCGACACTGCTGAAAGAAAAGCCTACGGTCCTACTGAACCACGAGAAATCACCAACAAAATCTACGCTGCAAACCCTCCGTGCAGCTAACATCAAAATCTAGCGTACTGCCACGGGTTGTGTCAACCGATACTGAACCGACTTGTGTCAGGGCATTCAAATGCGACCATGGTGACTGTAACGTAGGAAAGCCCTTTGGCCGTGTGGTTCTGAAACGACCCCAGAAGCTTTCTGACAAGGTCTACACAAAGTCGCAGTCTGGTTTCAGAACTATACGTTCCGCGGTCGACATGATCTCTCTCCGATATCCCAGAAGAAATGTACGAAGCAAAAGCAGCCCCAACACATAGCATTTATCGATCTCACCAAGGCCTTAAACCTTGTGAGCAGAGACGGCCTTTTCAAGGTTCGGACATGGTAGGATGACCAGAAAGCATCTCATTTCCATATTGAGCAAGCATATATAAGGTGGCCATTTCTTTTTTACTTTTCTCTTCACTTCTTCTGCTTGCAGAGATCTTACAGGCTGCCGGAAGAACAGGTTTGCCACAAATTAAATCATATAATCACAATATCTATCTATCTATCTATCTATCTATCTTCATATCTATTTATCACTATATTATCTATTTAAAAAATAAAAACACATTTTGTGTAATAATTGAGCTATTTGTTTGCTTATCACACAAGACTGGTTTTAATCATCCGCTGTTAATGACTTGATCTTCATTCACTGTTTCGCTTGTGTCATCAATTATCTTTTCAAAGTCGATACATGCTAATTAGGCCGTTTTTTTATGTGGAAACTAATCACCAACCGAGCGAAATAGAATCAGCAATCTCACAAAAGTGGGTGTAAAAATAAAAAAAATACAAACGTCACAATTAAAAAATAAAACTTATCGTTGGTATTATTTGGATTCTTCGACTACTGTTCTAATCTTGAGTGACATTTTCACAGCGTTTTAATCGATGTAACATCTGTGACATTCTTCACGCGTACCTTGACGAATTCAGGAATTTTTCTGTCGAACTTAGCCACAGAATTTTATTCAATCTACGCAGGTAGCATATTTTGCAACCTTCAACCAAATATTAATCTTATATAATTTAACTCAACAAGGTAGTAATGATTGCAATAGCTTTTCTCCAGGGACAAAAGTGCAGCCTACCGGAAATGGCTCAATGTGAATGTAATTATTATTAATAATAATAATAATAATAATAATAATAATAATAATAATAATAATAATAATGATAATACTACTAATAATAAAAATTATAGCAATACTAATCATACTACTAATAATAGAAATCATATTTATGATAATAAAAATAAGAAATAAGGAAAATAAAACGAATCTATATACTAATTTAATGTTCGTAATAGGTTATAACCTTCTGTCCTCCTTTTTAATAAATATGATCTCCCGATCGAATAATGTATAATCTGGAAACCGTGACACACTTACGGTATTAATATACAGATTAAAATTGTAAGAAAATAGTTCTCTTTTAAAAAGTATGTTTTTCAGCATGCACTCAGACTTTGTAGACACCCTGTAGGGGTTAACATATTACTCCCTAGTGTACAGCTTCACTATTACTTCTGTGTCATTAGAAAATTCTGGAGTCATTGGCTCTTATTCGATTATTATCATTCGTAAATTTGGAAAGAATATTATCTGTTTGGACAACGAGACTCGGGAGACATATTGGATATTAAAACCTGCCTTACTGGTAGTACCTAGTTGAAATGCATTCACTTTCATAGTAGCTATAAGGTGACATGCATGATAAAATAAGAATGGCTAAACAATTAATAGTCATGTTCATTCCTATAAACAATATCCGTTGAGATATTCTAGATATGAATTCAATATGAATGTTTTATTAAGCGGAGGAATTTCTCTTCAATGCATTGTTATACCCATGCTGATGAATATTAGATATTACTTTACTGGTGTACTTACAGGATGGAACGATAAAATAGTCACCCTAGAAAAGACGACGTGATTCCATTTCCTTTTTGATAGAAAATCGTTAGCTATATGAATATTTTCTTTGTAGCTAAAATTTGCATAGTGATTAATTGATAATATTCCCCCCTCCAACAAAAAGAAAACATATAATATCAATAAGTTCAACATCCAGCGCCCGACTGATTTCATCGTATGCTTTTATGAAGTTCAAGTATCATGTGATTATCTAGTGCTTAACAAAGATCGATATGGCTTCCGATAAGTTAGCATAATGCCTATCGGCCATATATGTATATATTAGCGAGCTATATATAAATTAAACCTGAACTCTCACGGGACTTTGTTCGAACGAGCACGCTTTCGTATTTCTCAGACTCACCCTTACTCTCTAATATGACTTTTGAAGCGGCTATAGCCTTCCTTTCTCTAAGACTAGCATTTCAGCCCGGCGTTGCCCGGGTGTTTGGAGGTGTATGTAGAGAAAAAAAGCGGTCAAATTTTTAAAATTTTGACCTATATTATGGCCCCTTAAAATTTATTGTTTTGGGCTCAAATCCAATTAGTAAGTAAGATCCATATCGAAGGAACCTATATCTAAAATTTCAAGTGTTTAGACACAAAATTGTCGGAGAAGTTTGGTAGAGTTCTTAAAGGTAAAATCATTGAACTTTGACCCCTTAACAGAGAAATATCTGGACGAAAACCGATCACAAATATTTTCCCAAATCTCAGTACCCTGAATATAAAATTTCGAGTCTGTAGACTGAAAATTGACAGAGTTATTGCGTAGGGAAATGTACACAGACACACATACAGACACGTTCACTTTTATAGATATATAGATGTGTTAGCCTGCCATTTCATTCATAGTCAAGATTGGATGAATAGTGGATTCATTTTTTAAATGACGTCATAACATTAATTTGAATGCACCACGCCAATTTCACGAACTTTGTAACGGTTACTACACTCATATTCTCTATGCAAACTATAAAGAAAAATATTTGGGATGTGGTGCTCATAAAATTTGAAGATCATACACGCTTGTTTTAAGTAATTGCATTGTGTATATATATATATATATATATATATATATATATATATATATATAATTATTTTTTTACTATAATAATTAAATACCTACAGACACTAGTGTTTCATCCTTTCGGGATTCTTCAGTGCAGGGTGTCACGATTACTACCAGTCGAACGATTCGAACCCCGCGACACGAGACATCTCTGGCTCGATTAGCGGAGGCCGTATCCATTCGGCTACTATTAACCGTGTGAAATAGCGTTGAATTTTAAACATTTTAATAATATATATATATATCCTCTAAAAATAAATATATATATATCCTCAAAAAAATAACATACTCCCTAACGTTGCCATAAAGTGGTTGCTTATTTTACGTTAAATTCTTAATATCTTAAAAAATGGAATTTCAAACGTTATTTTCGTTTTCAGCACCCTTGAAACCTACAATACTGGTGATTTTTAAAGGATTTTGTGAGGGTGGAAAGATACTGCACCGATTATACAGCTGTAAAAAGTGCTTAAAATAGGCTCTGGTTGATGAATTATCAACTTTATGTTCGACTGTAAGAGCAAATGTCACAATTCAGCTCATTACCTTTCTAACAAACTTCCATATATATATATATATATATATATATATATATATATATATATATATATATATATATATACTAGTAATCAAATTGAATACTGAAATGCTCAAATCTTTGATTGTATGAGACGAAACTATATGAAAATTTGCAGGCTTTTAAAGATTATAATACGATGCTATGGTTAAAATTTTATGAAAATTGATAAAAAAAGAATATACATTTTTAAACCATTAAAGTATGCCTAAATTTGGCTTTATTGTTATATATAGTGTCCTGACAGACTAGCTTCAGTTTTGCTGATTCGAGATGAATTTTGCTTAGGGTTTTTCTTTGCTTTGTAGTCTCCCCTGGGTTTCCACTAGACCACTAATATATATATATATATATATATATATATATATATATATATATATATATATATATATATATATATATATATATGTTCCCGAAACAATGTTTCATGGTAAACAACTGATGATTCCTTAAAAAATAAATTATTACTGGTACTATAGTGAATTCGAGAGAGCAAGTTGATGCAGTGTCTGCAGGTGATTGAATGATGTACTGACTAAATAATTTTCTAACAAATGATAAAAAATAATATTGCTTTTGTATAGTATTAAAGGTGTAAAACTTCCAAGACTATATACACTGCGTGTCAAATTATTAACGAGATAACATTTTTTTTACCGGTTTCAGAAACTTACTGGTAGTTTCGTATCAAAAGCTTCGGAAACGTTGGCAATGCTGAGCTGCGCGCACTGTTAAATTTTCGTACTGTTCCGCGCAATGTAAACAATTTGCCATCGTAATTGCTGAATCCACGATATTTGAGGTGTGTCAAATTATTAACAAGGCAGTTTGTTTCGTCAATAAAATGAGTCGTAAAGGTGGTTTGAGTAGTTCTGAAAAGAGTACTATTACAGAACAAAAGGTAAAACTACTCTCGAAATATCGAATGAATGATAGGAAAGTACCATCAAACTGTGAAGAACTTTGTCAAGGACCATACAAATGGTACGTAAGAGAGCCGATAAAGGTAAATCTAAATTCGTTCTCTACTCCAAATTAAACGTGGAGTTGTTAAGAACCCTGGGCAGACAAGTCAAAAAGTCTTTGACCAAGTCGGATTACAGAATGTCTCAAAAAGTACTCGATGTCGCCTTCTGAAAGAAGTGGCAGTCTGTTAAGCCTGTGACAAAGCCCCCATCAAAGCAATATCACATACAACACCGATTGAAATGGATAGAGGACAACATGAAAACGAATTTTTCTAAAGTTTTGTTCACGGATGAAGTGCGTGTCACTCTTAATGGCCCAGATGGCTGGAGCAAGAGTTAGGTCCTAGATAGACGACATCGTCATCAGCGTTATAAGGCGCCAACATGGTGGCGGTGGGATAATAATTTGGGCTGGGATTATCGGAGGTACTTTAGTTAGCCCATGAAGAGTCACATAAGGCGTAAAAATGACATCAAATGCTTACATAGCTTTTCTGAAAGAGCACTTAGAACCATGGCTGAAGAAGCAAAGAGGGTCGTTCAGAAGAACCATTATTTTTATGTAGGATAATAGTCTCTCGCATGCAGCAAACAAAAGCAAAGAGTATTTGCAACAACTGGGGTTCTCTGGGCTACGGAAGATAGAGTGGCCTGCGAATTCACCAGATTTTAACCAAATTGAGAAACTTTGGTGTATCATGAAACGATGCCTCTATGTAAGTGGACGCCAATTTAAGAGCAAAGATGAGTTGTGGGATGCTCTCCAAGAGGTATCGCGAGGAATAACTGTTTGACTAATTCTGTAGAACAACGTCTTTTACAAGTTATTCATAAAAAAGAATGGCATCTCCCCTACTAATTATGTTAACGTAGAAATTGCTATGAAGTTATTGTGTTCTAAGCATTTTTCCTAGTTCATTTAATGTTTGAAAATTATTTCAATAAACAAGTTATGGCCATATTGTGTTTTTTCTCAACGTCGTTAATAATTTAACAAACTGAAATCAACAGATATTCCTATATTCTGCCATAGTTTCGCTAATTCTGCTTTAAATACTTTTATTTTCTAACTAGAATAGCTGAATAGCATTGTAAGCACTTTCTCCAAGTTTCATCGATTTTATTCATTCGTTCCTTCGATCTTTAAAAAAATGTAAACTCGTTAACAATTTTATACGCAGTATATATACAGGGCGACCAAAAAAAAAATCCAGAGAACATTCAATTGTTTTTCTGAGCATTTTACAGTAAACGGAGAAAAAAAGGCCAAAGTCTCTCGTGGTATGATATGATGCTTTGAATATAATAAACTAGTTATGACCAAAGTTTCATTTCATTCGGACAAAACCCTAAGAAAGAAGGCCTGATTAGAGTTGGGGACCGGTTTTTGTGAGTCATATATATATATACTAACAAAAGTACCCGTCGTTGACTGGGTTCAAAAACAGCCTACAGAAAATGGACTCTGATTTATGAAAGTATGATAGGTTATGAAAAGGAAGGGTTGTAAAGAGATAGATTCGAATTTGGGGGTATCAAAACCAAAGCAAAATATGATGAAAGTAAAAATAAAATACATAAACCTACTAATTTATTATACCATACCCGTTCACACTGAAACACTTATCACAATATTCTGTGGATATATATTAAAAAAAAACCTTGTTAAACTTTGTGACATATTCTCATTCTATGGAGGTCAGGCGCGAACGTACAGCCCATAATTTTATTATACCATATTTCTTCAAACTAAAACATAATTATCAAAGTATACTTACGCAGATAGATATAAAAAGTCTTTATTAAAGTTTGTGCCTATTTCCATTCTATGGAGGCCATGCGCGAACGCAGACCCCACAATTTTCTTACACCATCCCTATTTAAGTTAAAACATACTTATCAAAGTATTATTATGTACATCTATATCAAAAACACTTGTAAACGTTTTTTTTTTCATTTTGAATTTTTTATTTCCATACTTTGTGGACCAGGCGCGAACGCAGATCCCACGATTTTAATGAACCACCGTTCTGTCAGATCAAACATACCCATTCCTGTGTCTCGATACATCTTCTATCATTATATGTGATCAGTTTTCTATAATACTCAACCATATAGGAGCCTATTCGTGACCAGACCCACACACATACACACAGACATTCAGCTTTATATTTATATATATATATATATATATATATATATACATATATATATTATTTAAACACTGAAAAAACAAAAATAAGACAAAGCATCGAAACGTGTTTACAACTAAGAACCGTTTAATCCAGCATTTTTTTTTTAAATCTTGATTACTGTGAAATCTTGTTTGTTACTAATCCTCTCCTTGCTGATTTACATTATTAACAACTTGCTTACACGGCTTAATAAGTATCTTAATTTGCTTTCATTTAAGGGTTAATTCCTGATGGTCGAAGGAATAGGCGGAGACTTAAAAGGCAAAGTTGACATTGTTGACTGTGTTAGAGTCCCCCGAATAGCAGTAATTATCACTTCCTGTATGATGATAGCATAAATGTAAAATACTAATGTTTGGGGACATTAAAAATGTTATATTTAGGAGTCTTATTAAAAGTGAGTCTTAGAGAGTCGTGTTATAAAGAGATTCATATATATAAAATGTTCATACTTAGAAGTGTAGAAGCTCTTAGAGTGAGGAGACAGTCTTAGTGTTTACATTGCAGATATGAGATGTCGAGACGTGTATGTAAGACATTTTAAACCACATGATATAGAAGACATATAATAACAATTTTCACTTTACCTTTTGGTAGAATTACAATACAAAGACGACGTTTATAAAAACACATGATGGGTTTATTTCTTCTCCCGACCGGTCGTGGTTTTCTGAGTCAAGAATTCAAAGCTTCACATTCTAAGTTTCAAAAGTGACCGTCTCGCTTCTAGACGTTCGAATCCCAACTGCAGACTATCGTCTGTCGTCCTCAGACGCTCTCTCACTCCCCCTCAGTTTCTCCTTGTTTAACTCTAAAGTTTCTAACTATATCGAGAACTTCCCATTTTCCATGACGTCATACACATGTTAAAACATGTGTCTTCTTTCACGTGTTCTGGAAATGGGTGTCCAAAACTTTTTCCTTTGTTTACAAAAGGAATTTTAACCTATATTCCCATTAACCTATATTTCCAATATGTTAAGAATATGTTTATTAAATTATCTTGTAGTTGCATTCATTTAATTGAATTTTCATAACAGAATTGACAATGCACATTCTTTTCTTAAAACTATTTATCTCTAAGCTTAAGAATGGTTTGTTTTACATTCCATTTGCTAATTCTCTATCGTAATCTATTTCTAAACCTAAATTACGAGGTTCGACATTCGTCTATTCTATTTCATTTTCATTTTAACTAAATCTCTCTTTTTTATGCTTACATGAAAAGGGGACAGGCCTTATCATGTAACAGAAATAGTTCATGTTTAATGAAAAATATATTTCAGAATTGTAAATTAAAACAAAAAGAAATATGTATATTAATATTTATAGATTAATCCCATGCTAATAAAATGCTTAATATTCGAAATATATATATATATATATATATATATGTGTGTGTGTGTGTGTGTGTGTGTATGTGTGTGCGCGTGTGTGTGCGTGTGTGTGTAACAGAGCACGAACGCGCGTGTGTAAATGTATACGGAATGTGAAATGAAGTCACGATAACGAAAAGAAAAAAAGACTATCATAATTATAATCATGTGAGATACGTCACAGCCTTAATGAGAAGCCATGCATGGCGGGGAAATGAGGGAATAAATATCGTTGTTACACGAAAAAGTGAGTTCGAGTTATTATTTTTCTTGGTCTCCTTTGTAACGTAGACTGCTACAGCATGTGGGTCGTGTGTATAAAAGCGTATGTAACATTACACACACACTAACATTATATATATATACATATGCATATACACATATATATATATTCTTAATTAAATTATCTAGAATTACAAGCAATTTTATGGTTTTACAAAAAATGCAAATAATTTTTTAAAGTTTTTTCTTTAATACATGGATTAAGGAAAAAGTTAAAAATATTATTGATACATTTATATTATTGTTCCATTTCGCACACTGAGCTTTCTTTGTCTGCTTAAGATTGCCTTTTAAATATAAGTACTAATATTTGTTTCGACATTAAGTTTTCAGTATTATAAAATCTATCTTTGTTGAACGTCTAAATGTTGTTTCATACTAAACTGTTTATAATACAAAAGTCACGACCTTTGTCCCCCTGCGTAGATGTGTATTTTATCATTTTTTCAATTTCTTATTTTTTGTAGCTAGAGATTGGTTATTTTACCGGATGCTAGACATTTACCCACTATCTCAGATATTCCAATCGAGAGATCTTTTTAAGATTCTAACCATCCCTTAACATGCAATTGTTTGTCTCTCTATTGGATTCTGATCACCATGGATATATGCCGGCTAGTTCTTGAAATTGTGTTACATGAGTTTGATTGCTCCTATAGTAACTAGAATGGTGGGAATCTTCCTAAGATTCCAGTTTCTTTTCTTGTCGTACGTATTTCCTAATCTTTTCATACTCAGCTCTGTTTAACCCAGCATCATTGGGGACACTAACTTCTACTAAGGTTGCTTCTTTCTCCCTGCCCCATATCACTATGTCAGATTCAATAGATCCGTTTTCTACACACGTAGCTGTAGAAATTACATAGTCATAGTGGATAGTGTATGACTTATTTCTAACTGTTCTTTCTATTATATGTTCCCAGGACTTGCATCCACATTCGATATTAAACTTTTACAGAAAGTCTAGTGGCGACAGTTACATACCGTATCGCATTGTATAGTAGTCGTCCTTTGGCAGAATCTTACAACTACATGCCAGATGGCAAACACTCTCTAGATTTTTACTGCATTTGTCATTGCTGAGACCACTCATCTTCTTAAAAGAATTGGTCATCAATCCTTTATATTGAGTAGTCATTATAATCCTTTTTTGATCATAGTTTAATTATCCTCTTTTTTTTTAAACTAATCTATGGAGCCTTCCTTATGCATATAATCTTGGGTGAAATAATCCAGAAAATACTTGGCGCGCTGTAAAATTAACTCATCCTTCAGTTTTTTTTTTTTGCAATGGAAGGTCTTCGTTTATTTTTGTTGACTATTAGATTGAAATGTGCTGATTACCATAACTCCAATATGTTGCACAAGACATTAGTAACAAAAAATAAACAAAGTAAAATAAAAGAGAAGTTAATGCTGAGGCAAACCCGACGGAAAAATAGTTTATCTTGCCGCCATGCAACAAGCACACACTCACTCTTTCGATACAAAATCAGATAAGAAAAAACAAAACAAATAAAAACACAGTTAAGAATAAAAGAATAACATCACTATTAAAGAAATAATATCGGTTTTGTGGCAGAAAAATGAACAAGTTATGGATGATGAAAGCTGACAAAGACCAATTGGCCTGTGTGCGAACGAATTTCGAATTTGATAACCAATAGCGTCCGTATTGGGTTTCTTTCCTTCGGTGGGTCTATTCATCATCTGTTTTAAATCCACTTCGCTTTTGGCTGGAAAGAGAGTCGGAGGAGTTCATCCATTTTGCTGAAAAGGACTAAACCGACAGCGAAACTTGTCTCATTATCTTGGTATGAATCTATCATATATTGGGCTCAGTGATTATTTAAAATGACAATAATATTGAGGATAACATTAATATAACAATACTATTGAATATAACGTTAATATTAAGTTATAATGCTATAGAGTATAACCTTTATCTAAAACAACTATGCTATTGAGTACACGATTATCTAAAATGCCAATGCCTATGGTATAAAATTTATCTAAGATACCAATGCTATAAAGTATAATGTTTATATCAAATTACAATACTATTGAATATGGCGTGTTTTAGTGGGGCAGGTTATCTCAATATTCCATAAAAATCTTTCACTTAGTGATACAACCACCAAAATTGGCACAAATGATGTTCAGAACATACATTTTAAAAAAATAACATTAGCCATAAGAAAATTCAAGATGGCTGCCAGTTTTCAAGATGGCTGCAGAAGCAAACCTGACAAATTTCTATTTTGGTGCTTGCATCACCAAGTGAAAGATTGTTTCAGCAATCTGTTCCACTACATCTAACATGACAATACTATTGCATATAACTTTTATTTAAAACGACAATAGAATTGAATATAGCGCTTAAATCAAATTACAATTGCATTGCGAATATCTAAAACGACAATCCAATCGAACATAACGTTATTCTAAAATGAAAATTAAATTGAGTATAACGTTTGTCTAACATGATTATATTATTAAGAATAAAGTTTATCTAAAATAAAAATGGTATTAGATATGATGCATCTTAAATGATAAGGTTGAACAAGCCTAGGGATGTAGAGCACTGGTCATCGATACACACGAAGCCTTTAACAAAATCTAGAATAAAGTTCTCGTGAAAATAAATACTTCTAAGGATACTTTTTTAGACAAGACAAAATCTAAATTATCTTCAATGTACGTATATCCAAACAACATTATATTAATGCGGGCATGCCCCAGGAATCGATCCTTGAACTTTTATTTCTGATATTCATAAACGGCTACCCTGATGTAACTCTGTTCGAGAACGGGATATTTGCTGTTGGCATCACGCTCTACTCTAGACACGTGGGAAAAACGAATCCACTGATAGCTTAGAAAATGATTTTCGACCTTGTAGTTGAATGGGGACGTAAATGGAATGTAAACTTAAAAAGCAAGTAAGACTAACCGCTTTTCTGGTAACAATTACAAGAAACCCTTTTAATCATCGTTTGCCATGAGCAATAGTGCCCTTCATGAACTTTCAACATCAGCAAGCAACACAGAATTGGAACAAACACACAGAAGACACTTGTGTGTATGGTATTTTGTTCATAATAGACTATTCTAATCTTCTATATTCTCTTTCAACTGTTAACAAATAGAGCGCAAGTTAAAGAAAAAGAAAGACGGTGAGGTGCAGAAGTAAGAGCGATAGCTATCGTATAAAATATTAACGAAATGAGTGAAGGTTAAAGTGATTACTTGTAACTGGCTGACCGAAACATGCTCATGAATGTGTAGCGACATACAACTGCCTTTGTAAAATAATCAAACATGGCGGCATAAGATAGCGTCTCAACGTGTGCTTTGAATTAAATTATTTTTAGGGGATGCCTATAAAGTCTGCAATAAGTAAGGATTTCTTTATTCTCATGTTTCTGCAAACTTTAAATGACTCCATTTCCCTCAATAAATAGTTTTTCTTAAGAAAATTCTTTTTAATCATAATGATAGCATAAATATTTCCAACTTGTTACAAAAACATACATTTTTATGAGTTGTTTGGTGGGTTATCGCTATTCAACGAAACATGTGTAAGATGTATTTCATAAAAACATGAATAAAATGAAATTAGTGTGGATTATATAAATCTTTTTGTTTGAAATGATAAGTAACGATATATATATATATATATATATATATATATATATATAGAGAGAGAGAGAGAGAGAGAGAGAGAGAGATAGAGAGAGAGGGAGAGAGAGAAATAAAAAGGAACAAACCGTATTATGTGTTCATCAACGTTTCGTCTTTATTTCTCATTATATATATATATATATATATATATATATATATATATATATATGCGCGTGCGTGTGTGTGATGTATGTGTGTGTGAAACCAAGAAGTTTTTATTCATTGTAATTCTTTGTTTACATTTTTGATGGATTAAACATTATTGTAATTTATTCAATTTTTACACTTATACATTTTATCTAGCATTTTTATTGCTTTATCTAATATGTTGAACATTTGTTTATTTCGATAAGTTTTAAATTAATAGTAATATTCATCCTGCCAAGTTCCAATTTTTCAATATTGATACATTAGTATCTATTTTTAACGAAAAAAGATGACCCGAATCAGATTTGTTTTACAGGTACCAATCCGTATATTTCCAGTTTCAAATTGTAACCAAAAATTGACAGATGAGCTTGGTACAAACTGTTCCGCACACATACAGACAATATCACACATACAGACAATATCACACATACAGGCAATATCACACATACAGATAATATCACACATACAGACAATATCACACATACAGGCAATATCACACATACAGGCAATATCACACATACAGACAATATCACACATACAGGCAATATCACACATACAGACAATATCACACATACAGACAATATCACACGTACAGGCAATATCACACGTACAGACAATATCACAAAATTAAAAGAATCGTTTTGGCATCGGAAAAGAGGCGCAAATACGGATTCCAATACTCCCAAATGTCCAAGTTTTGATTCGGATTAATCGTCCTAACACTAATATATATATATATATATATATATATATATATATATATATATATATATATATATGGCAATTAAGCTGCACAGAATATTCCGCGTTTCTATCCACGCTAGGATTCATCAGGCTTATGTGAGGATTTTGTGTTTGTCTCGCGTTTTTATATATCTCCGCACCCTAGGAAACTAGAAAGCTAATTGGCTAACTAAAAATTCAATAGAAGGTGCGTATATAAAAACGCCAAACAACCACAAAATCCTCGCATATCTTTGCTTTATCGTTATTTCTATGGCAAGTGCTCATCTGAGCTCCAATCTCTGGTCCCACCCTCGCCAATCATTCTCGAAAAACACCCGTCTAGCTGAAATCAATGTTAATAATTTTCCCCACTCTTTATCTGTGCCTAAATCAAAACGTAGATTCCATGAACAAAGCTTCTTTCTTATAACTGCACACATGTGGAACTCTCTGCCGCTTGTCTATTTCCCTCCTGACTTCAACTTGGGTGTCTTCAAGTCCAACATAAACAAATTCCTGATGAACCGCCCCCTTAAGTAATGACACTTTATAAAATCTCCGATACTAACTATTACTACGATACTATCCCATTGATTACTGTACACACAATAACCCTTATCCCCGAGTGGCTTCTGGGCCTTGATAAGTGGTGACCTCCATGTAAAAAAAATAAATAAATAACTAAATAAATAGAAAAAGGGGTTTAAATATGAATATCAATACACACACACAAAAAAATATAGAAGTATATATATAATTTCAGTATATTTACAGAATCTTACTTTACACAAGGCTGTAAATCTACAAGATTGCCCCCTAGAACATGTACTTCCCCTCCCCCTCACTCTCTCTCTCTCTGTATATATATATATATATATATATATATATATATATATATATATATATATATATATATATATGCAGATTTAATTTTTACGATTGTGTTAACATATTTGTTCAAAAACCTGTTGAGGATAATCTATGAGGGCACATTACACACACACACACACACACGCACGCGCATATATATATATATATATATATATATATATATATATATATATATATATGTATATATATATATGTTTGTGTGTTTGTTTGTATCTGTACAAGTATATGTGTGTAAAATGGTTGTGCACATCGAAGCACGTGCACGTCCATCCCATTTGGCAAACCAAGTAAGAAACGCAGGCAATTCGTATGCATGTATGCACATTTGGCCGTTACATTTCGCCCGGGATTTACGACCCCATTTGATTGGATAGGATACGAAAAAAAAAAAAAAAAAAACTGAAAGAGAAGAAGAAGAAGAAGAAGAAAAAAATAACAAGTAAAACCAAACCAGAAATTACTGTCATTATGGGAAATCGGTGTCCGTCAGCGTGTTCGTTTTCAAGCAATACCTGATTGATGGACAGGCAAGAAAAGTTTTTTTTTCTCGAGATGAGAATCGGTCGACTTTATTGGCCTCCTTCATCAGAAGAGTTCTACTTTCTATTATTAAAAGTTTTCTTCGTTCTGACGATTTACACTTGTTTCCGGAGGGAAATTTATTATTATTGTTCCTTTAATGTATTCATTTTATTTACTTTTCGTTAAAGATGCGTCCTAAGATATTTATGAAAGGCTCCGTCGGTCTGTCACGCTTTAGTATGAAATATCAGTTTCATCGCCAATCACGCAGATTAATTAATCGTCTACTGTTTTAGATTCGTCAATCAATAATAGAGTTTAGACAATGTCGATTTGTCTGTTACTCTTAGGTTTCATTTACGATTTTAATCGGTGTGTCATGCTTATGTTTGGAATGGCATATTAATAGCTAAGCGAAAAACAAAAAGAAAAGAAAAAAGAAACGGGAATCCAAGGAAGATATCTAATATTTCAATAATCATAAAAGCTTTCGGTCTCATTAAAAAGGAAAAACGTAGCTGGTGAGCATACCTGGTGAACTAAATGTAAGAGTGATCGAAACGATTGCACTAAATGGGACTAAAGATAATTCTAAAAAAAGTATCTCTCGGTTGGAGATTCAGAAATAGCGGCATAAAAACTCAATTAAAAAAAAAACTCGACTAAACCTAGAACCCCATCTTCCAACGTAGACCCCTACTACCAGGTCTCCTTCTCCAACATCAGGGGTCTACGTTCCAACCTTCCAGAGGTTGAAACCCAATTACAGGAGATGAAACCGGACATATTATTTCTAAGTGAAACTGGAATAGGGCCGACCACTTCCCTAGATGAGTTCATAATTAACGGATACTCTAATTTAACAGCTAAATCTGACACCCAAGATCGCCATGGGCATGGAATATGTGCCTACATTTAGGATGGCTTCCCGTGTGGCAGGGATATCTCTAGAGAAGATCCTAATTTACCCTATATGTGCTTCAGGGTTGCACTTGCTAACACCACTGCATTTATATTTGCCCTCTATAGGCCCCACAACAGCGGAGTTACTATCTTTAAGAGCATATATGAGAAAATAGACCACATACTGTCTTCACATCCCTCGGCTAACATCCACATCTGTGGTGACTACAACGTCCATAACGTGGAATGGCTGACCCATTCAAATAAGACAGATGATGAGGGGAGGTTTTGTCATGATTTTGCCATTGCTTATGACCTCACTCAGATTGTTCGCGAGCCCACCCGTGTGCCCGATACACTCGGTCAATATGTAAGCCTCTTAGACCTTTTACTCTCAACTTCCCCTGAGCTATGTTCATGTACCGTTCATTCTCCTCTAGGATCCTCCGACCACTCCGTCGTATCAGTTAACATAAAAACGAAAGCCCCCAGACGTACCCCTCCACCGTACTGTATACCGATACTCTATGGCTGACTGGGATAGCTTCCGTACATTCATATCTGATTTACCTCTGAACTCCATGTTTAAAAAGGAAGTGTCCTCTATAGTATCAGACCTGACCGAATGGTTAATTGTAGGCATAGACCAATTCATACCATCTAAAAAATTCCAACAAAAACCTAACAGCCAGCCATGGTTCTCCCCAGAATGTGCTGCTGCTATCGCGCACAGAAAACACTTTCCAAGGGCGACCTGTTCGCTTACTTGGGCACAAACACCCATCTTTCACAAATTTAGCATGCCATCTGACAATGGATTTCCTTTCAGGGGCTTCTTTTTTAAATTTCCTGCGAAATGCACGCTGAACACATGTCCACGATTCAGTCTTTGCAAATTGGAAGACGCAAAATGCCTTGTCTTGTTTAGAGAACGCTATTACTGCACATTGAAAGATGAGAAGAAAATCATTAGTATGACCAAAAACTTGATTAAGCAAGCTTTACAATGGCACCAGTTTCATTTTTCTACCTGGAATAGTTCATGAGATATATGCATTTGTAATGTTCCCAAGACTTTTGAAACACCCTGTATATCCAGTGAACCAAGTGCAACAGAAATCATGTTCATCGGTCGATCTACATACACACGATGAACCAAGTGAAATATGGATTATTTTCTTTGGTCTATCAAGCTTATGTTTTAAATAGACTTTTTATCATTGAACGAAAAGAAAAAAATTAGAATCCGCGGAAAATCTCCACCATTTCCGTAATCAGCAGGATCACCAAGTTCATGAAAAAGAATTAAAAATACCTGAAGGATATACGCTATGAATCAAGGGCAAGAGACATCCAAACAATTGCGATATACGAACTAAAAATAATCATGAAAAGATAACAAGGTAAGAAACTCTGAAATAGCAGGTAAATATCTGGAATCAAGCTGGCTACCCCATCCCCAAGAAAAATCACTTGATTTATGTATCATGTTAATTAAGTGCAAGAGATATCCAAACAATTATTATTAAAGTGACTAAAAAATAATCCTTAAAAGATCTCTCGACTTGAGTCTCTGAAATAGCGAGTTAATATTTAGAATGAGATAGGATGCCCCATCCCCAGCATAAACAAAAAGATGAGAAAATTGAAAAACATGGTAGAAACATTAGAAACATGATATTTATGATTCGTTTAAGCATCACTATCGGACTATCTGGTCGTCGGTTAATTTGTCACGCTTTAATCTGAAATACTACCCCCCCCTCATCGGTTTGTCAGTGTTCCGTTTTTAAATTGCATTTTCATCGCTAAACGCGTACATTAATTGGAAACATCTTATTTTAGATTCCTTTAAGCATCTCTGTCAGGGGATCCGTCTCCTCGCGGGGGCAGAATTTAACACAAGGTCGGTTTTCTGTGTGAGCAAAACCCATCTCCACCAAAAGAGGAACTCTGGAGTGAGACGCAACTACAAATTGTTTAAGTCTAGAAGGATTTCTCTTCCACTAATTGAGGACAGAAAAGATGAAGTGCAATCCATTTGAATGCGTCTTCGCGAGGTCAGAGTTAAACATACGAGCTATTTTAATGTGGATGAAAAGATCGCTTTACAAAAAAAAAAAAAAAAAAAAAAAAAAAGAAGCAAAACGCAAAACGAACAAAAATAAATTAAGTACTTTTGATTGGGACAAAAATAAAAACTGGCTTGGTCTAGAAAATTTCTTTTCCGCTGACAAAAGCAAGAAAAGATTAAATGTAGTTACTTAACATACCCTGTTTATTTAACTTCCTATGATAACCGAGTTAGAAACAATGTCGTCCTTTATGCACGGAAAATCCAGCTCCCACAAAAGCACTCTTGATTAGGAGAAAAGCAAAAATTGCCTTAGTCGAGAAGGACTTATCTTAAACTAATCTTGACAAGAAAGGAAGTGCAACTTTAGAACAGCTACTACACTTTAGTTTTATAGAGTACAAAACTGACTTCGAAATCTGGTGGGCGATGTTCTTTTCTTCTTCCTGCTACGTCTTTTTCATAGAAGGGACGTAGCGAGCCCGTCTATACTTTATCGTTATTTTCATGGCAAGTGCTCGACTGAGCATCATTCTATGATCCTCACTGTAAGTTATTTATGGAAAACACTCATCTAGCTATAACTAATATCAGCAATTTCTCTTACCTATCTATGCCTAAAACTGGACGAACATTCCACGAGCAGAGCTTTTTTTCTCCAGAAACACAACTATGGAACATAATACTGCGGTGTTGCTTCCTAGCTGACTGTAATATGGTCCTTTTCAAGTTAAACGTAAATAAATTCTTGATAAGCCGTTCTCTAAAATAAATTAACTCATCTCATTTCCACCATCACGGTGTTGTCTCACCTGACACCCATTAATCCTTATCCTTGAGTGACCTTCGCGCCTTGATAAACGGTAAGTTTATAGTATTTCTACTATTATGTAAAAGGAACTTTGTCTATGTGTATGTCTGTGTGTGTGAGTGCGTTCCCTATGGACTTCGAAAAAGCTGGACCGATTTTTTTTTTGAAATTTCACATAAATGTAGCAGTGTTGTTAGATAGTATTTTTAATCTGAATGTCTTCGATAAAATCGATAATCGATACTCGAAAAAATCCGATGAAAGAAGGAACAGGCAGTTTTGACCAAAACTTACACCTTACAAAGCCTAACAAAATAAGCGCATTTCAGAAGTTTTATTACCTCGCCTGTAGAAAGCTCAGGCATATAAAATCAACAGTAAGTGCTTCAGTATGACAGGGGCGCGTTCGAAATGAATGTTTCTGTTCAAAGCAAAATTGAACTATGATACTTGACTTTTCATTTTCAACTTAAATTCAAAACATTATCACCGCACAAGCAGAAAGACTAGGTATATAAAATCAACAGTACGTTCTTTGATGTAACAGAATTGCGTTCGAAATGAATGTTTCTATTTAGAACAGAATTGAACCATGATACATAACTTTTGCATTTTAATTTTTAATTCAAGCCATTATACAAAAATAATTGTATAAAATCAACAGTATGTTCTCTACAGTACCCGATGCACTGCGATGCGTCCTCAACTAGAGAAGACAATCGATTTGATTGAAAAATGGGCGATTTCACCGATTACGATGACAATAAATATATAGGATTGTGAAACATCATTGAATTCTGGGCAACATCGGATCTCTACTAAAAGCTAAAAAGATGAATCAATAGTCTGTCAGACTTTTTTTTTTAATATTTAAAATTATATTTGCATTAATAAACGCGTAGATTAAATAGACGCAACTTATAAACATCCGTTTTTATTTCATGCCGATTTGCACTTGTTTCTAGCTATAAGATATTTGTTTCTTTTTCTTTTTTTATTATCCTGTTCCTTTTATTTGCTTTCCGTTATTTTTTTATTTTATTTATTTTATTTTTTTTTTGTTCATCCGAATCTCCTAATAGCCGAGTAAGTTTTAGTACCCAATTGACCGTAAGGGGTGCCATAGCAGCAAGATGAGAAGCGTGATTGCTGTAAGAAAAAAGATGTTTTTGAAGATGAAAATTGTAAATAACTCGCTCGCTATTAATATGGCCGAAAGGCAGAGAATTGAATATGCTCGAGTAATGAAAAGAGGAACGCAAACATGACGAATATATCGATGTAGAAGGAGGGAACCGTCAGCAAGAAAGACATTATGTCGAATGATGCATTTATACTCTATCTCAGTCTGTTCGTGTCTATCTCTATTTCTGTATATGTTCGTACTTATTTATTTACATAATTATCTATCTATCTATCTATCTATCTATCTATCTATCTATCTATCTATCTATCTATCTCAGTACATCCATTGGTTTATATCTTACCGGCAATAAATATTCATTGCTTTATATACGTCTTTTGACATATATATTCCAGTCCTTTATAATCTCGTACTAGGTATCATCTTGACATATATATTCCAGTCCTTTATAATCTCGTACTAGGTATCATCTTGTACTAGGTATGCTCAACATTGCTTACCTTCTGTGATTTGACGAAAATCGTTAACGATTTTCGTCAAATCACAGAAGGTAAGCAATGTTGAGCATACCTAGTACAAGATGGGTGACCATTCGGGAATTCTTGGTGCTGTATGTGCACTTACCATGGCATTGTTTCCAGTCGTTCTGAATCTCCAATTGCCAGTGGTATTTAACAGCGCCGACTCAGGAGAAGTATTGTTGGAGGTTGCGCAACTCTTTCTTGGTCTTCGGACTAAGAACAAAGTGTAGTATTTCTTCTTCTCTTCAATTTCTTGTTCTTTCTTGGTGGAGGAGAAATTCTTCACGACTGAGACAGTTTTTAACTTTTGTTCCTTTTCTCCACGTTAAAAAACGCCCCTGGTGTCCCGTAAATAGGAACTTTTCTATAAAAATTCAAGGCACAAGCACCCTGACAGTGGGTATCCATAGTCTGTCAAGACTGAACGAAGCTACCAGTCTGTTAATATATATATATATATATATATATATATATATATATATATATATATATATAATGAGTGTGTGTTTGTGTAGACGTCGTTCTTAAAATCATGTGCTTTTATCTCACATATTTAGCATAATTATATTTGGTAAACTAAGAGAATTCAACTTCTAGTTTCTAAAACGTGAACTGCTTGTTCGTTAGGTTAAGCATTTTTTTTCATGTAGATTTAAAATTCTCTGGATTTGTTACTTTAATTTACTTGTTTATAAATTGTTATTTCTTATTTAATTATTGTAAATTGTATTGCCATTTTGTTTTTATTTCTATTGTTAATTTCAGGTTTCCAATGTCAGTTTTTATGGCTTAGTGGAATTTGTTTTCATGTCTACATTTAACTATGTCTTCTGTTTGGTTTTTGTTTCATAAATATTCTATGTGTTCCGTGTGTGCTTTTTTTACACAGGCATCACCACATTATCAAGGCCAAGAGGCCACTGGAGGATAAGGGTGAAAGAGTTTACAGTAGAAATTGGACAATATAGTAATCATTAGTAATGAAAATTCGGTAAATTTGTTAACTTATATGGAACAGGTCATCAAGAACTTATTTACGTTAGACTTGAAGACAGCCATATTGTAGTTAGCCGGAAAGCAGGAAAACGGAAGTATGTTTGTCATTAATTTTATTTGTAAGCATCGTTTATAGTGTTTAGGGTTGTTATAAGCTAGTCTTATTTTTTCTGAATTTCAATGTGATATTTGACGTCGTTTGCTTTGGCTCTTCAAAATACATGGTGGTTGCTAGAAAAGCGGGAAATTTGTCAAACAACGATTTATTTATATAAAGAATAATTTTTACAAAGATTTCCAAAGACAAATGTTATATTATACTCATAGATACTCAAAATGTCGTCCGTGCGCCTCACTGCAGCGTCAAACAACGATTTATTTTTACAACACTCAAACGGCACAAATAAAAAAAAATGGCAATCACGCAATTTGTTCATGATCTAAGCTGACCTTCAAATTTCCTGCTTTTCTAGCGACCACTGTACTTTTACCTGAACATTACTGATGTATTTTGATAATAATAAAAAAAAACAACAACAAAAGACAAGGTTTTCAATACAGTACAAATACTAATCCGCATATATAACTTTAAAAAAATGGAGTAGTCATTAAAAGATAAACGCCTACAAACAAGCCTAGTGTACAAAACAACTAGAAAACATTAAAAAAATCAGAATAAGTATATATTAGAGTGACAGAGAACATAAAAAGCTATATACGTGGAAATATAAAAGCTATATATCTTATATACTGGGGGAGTATATATTATGTATACAGTAGTTGGTGTATATATACAGTTTTGCTTCGCAACGCTATTAGAGATAGGATATATGTTAATAGAAATAATAGAGAAGCTGCCATTTCATGCGAGGAATTAAAAAAAATAGAGAAATTATAATTACTACAATTTCTGAGTCTTTCTATTATATTAAAATACTTCTGAATAAAATAAAAAAGACAGTATAAAGGCAAATACCATCTAAAATGTTATTACAGCCAGATCTGATGTACGGAGAAGACAAATTCACTCAATGGTATAAATATATCGTGGATATAATCAATACGAGATTATATAAGCCACAGGTTGAGGGTATGAAAAAAATAAAAAATAAACCTCGAAATGTCTGTGTAATTTTGTATGAAAATAAAGGATTCGATGATACAAATTTACTTAAACTATTTAATAATCTAATAACAATACAATCATTATCAAATGAACTTACAACAAAGTAACAGCATCCAATACTTACATATAAGCAAACAATACGAAATAAGGGTTTTAATTATAAAAAAAAACCGTAAAAAATATAAAGGATAATAATATATTCCAGAATGTTAATGCAAAACGTCCAAAAATTCCCAGAAACAGTGTTTTATGGTAAACAGCTGACGATCCATTTAAGAACATTGGTACTATTGTTTGTTCATGTAGGAAAAACGATTCCGCGATTCAGCGATTGACTAACTGACAAAATTAATTGTTCAAGAAGGACATTTTTTTTTATAGTTTTAAAGGTTTTAAAGAAACTTCCAAACTTGTTTAAATTCGTGTATCGTCTAGTGGTAAAAATGCTCTTCTAATGAACGGGTATATACAGAGTGTATATACGTTTGTATATATGTGTCAGTCATCTATACGACGTGTGTATATACCTGTGCCCATCTATGACCATCTACCATTGTGTTCGTCTAATCTAGTTTTTCTATTGTTCGTTGAATTGATGTGTGTATAATAATTACGACAGTGTTGATATACTAACAGATACAGTTTAACAACGGACATGTAACAATTACAACAGAAAGGGACAAATAACAGTCTCTAAGGATTTACTTCGGCTAATAGAATACATGCCTGGGCAATCTTTGGTCTTTATTTGACGGATCCTCCGAAAAGCTGCAAATGAAGATTCGTACAACTCAAAACCTTGGTGATATTTACAGCAGCTTTATACCGGATGTTTTCCCCATTGAAAAGCTGCAAAGTTGGTCCTAAACTTTTACATTCGACATTTTTTTTAATACCCTCTACTCGGAGTCATCACAATCTGAAGACCGTCTCTTTTTCCTTCTGGCTACTCACTTGCTTTTTCTGACTCTCGACTCTTTACTAAAATAATACGTGTCTTTCAAGCTCTACTCTGAGATTCACCTTAAATGACCTCTACGTCATGCTACACCAGACTCTAGAGGTAAAACTTATTTTAGAATTATTGCTTGTGTTCTAACATTCATTTCTATTAAAACATCTTAACATAAATAATTTTATCTGTAAATATTTATTTCGCTATGATAAGATTCTGATATTCTATTGTTACAAATATTAATACCGATCCAAATAATCGTCGACCAGCACACCTTTCGATGTTTTCCGGGTAATATCTAGCGTATAGACATATACTTATTTAATAACATTATCTTAGTCGGTTTCAGCATCTAGAGATCTCAATAATGAAGAAGTGAGATGTTCCTGCTTGTCGAGTTAGTCGGGAGTATGTACGCCGAGAGGAGCACAAGTGATGTGAGTTCATCAGAACACATTCCATTTAAATACTTGTAAAATAAGTACAAAGATGCATCACTGCAGCGATAGGACAGATGTTTGAGCTTGGAAATCCATTTCAGTTCATTGAGTAATTACGAGGTGATTGTCTGATTCATTATTTGCTTTATCGCTATCCCTTACTTTTATAGGACCTTTACGTACCCATTAATGGGCTCTTCCAAATACTGTATTAATTGAGAGCCAAATATGCTAAGGGTGGATGATTCTCTACCGAGATCCGACTAACAAGTAAGCCTCGTTTACGTCACCACTTTTCTTTGTAACTTTGTTCTTTTACAATATATTTTTAAAACCTATACCGTGTTTCGAGTTGTCTTTTCGTGGTCCCAATTCTGTGTTCACATCACTTACAACTTTTAGTGTTTTTTTTTGTGTTTTACTCGTAATGATTGCGTGACGGTATGAAAGTAAATTTATTTACATATGAATAAATACAAACTGGTTTCTATTAATCATGTGATGAAGATTGGTTATTAATATTATTTGGATTCTTCGGACTACTATTCTCATCTTGAGTGTAATTTTCACAACGTTTCGGTCGATGTAACCCGCGACCTTTTTCAGGTGTATCTTGTCGAACTCGTAAATATTTCTGTCGAACTCGGAAATTTATCCGCAATGACCCATGGTGTAGTGGTTAGAGTACTTGGAATAATCAATTGTAAAAGTGATATTCTCCTGAAGTTTGAAGGTTCAATTCCGTCCAAATTCTCGAATTCAGCAGAAACATTCCAGAGTTCGACAATAAAAATGGCGAAAAGAATCGCCATAAACGCAATCAATAATCGCTTGGTAAACAGTAGCGAACGCATTTATTGAATGGACAAATTGAAAACTAAAAAGCAAAGATAATAATCGTTAAGGATATGAAAGATGGATGTTGTCTTTTAAAATAAAAAATAACACAGAAAAAAAGCAAAACTTGTTGATACGCATCAGCAACTGGCGGATTTTCCAGACAAAAGTTCTCACTGATAAAAACAATAAATATAGCAGAAAACGTACTTAGTAAGGTTAATCTTTCCAGTAAACTGTCGTCATGAAAAACTCCATTTATATAAAATATTTGTGTGGAGTTCAAACGTATCATTACATGTTAAACGACACCATCCCCTACACCCACGCAATTCATACAGCCACGTATCTAGAAAACGGGGCTGCGAGGCACCTTCAATAAGTTTCCAATTTTTTTCGTATGGGTACTTTTATTGATAGTACACACATGAAACACTAGTCCCCTTCGGAGTAATCTCATCCAACAACTTCTGGAAGTCTTCTTATGTGAGCATGTCAATGACCCTAGTCGCAGTCTCTTCCATCTCGTCAATTATCTCATAATGATAGCCTCTAAGATTATCCTTGAGCTTAGAGAATGACCAAAAGTCACAGAGATCAAGATATGGACTCTAGGGAGGGTGAGTTACTGTCTTGATGCTCATCTTGGTCAAATAATCTATGGCAAGGATGGAGTATTGGACCTTTTTTTTTACATGGGTGTCACCACTTATCAAGGCCCAGAGGCCACTCGAGGATAAGGGTTAATAGGTATACATTAGTCATTGTGATTTTAGCATAGTAAACAGTGGGAATTTTGTAACTTGGATTACTTAGAGGGACGATTCAATTAGAAATTGTTCACATTGGACTTTTTCTTTTTTTTTCATAGCTATCAACACATTATCAAGGCTAAGAGGCCACTCAAGGATAAGGGTTAAAGAGTGTACAGTAGAAATTGGACAATATAATAATCATTGGTAATGAAAATTTGTTAAATTTGATAACTTATATGGAACGGCTCATCAAGAACTTATTTACGTTAGACTTGAAGACAACCATATTGTAGTCAGCCGGACAATTCCACAGGCGTGCAGTTCTAATAAAAAAACTTTGTTCATGGAATCTACGTTTAGGTTTAGGCACAGATAAAGAGTGGGGGAATTATTGATAGTGTTTACAGCTAGACGAGTGTTTCTTGTGAAAGTTTTGCGAGGGGGGACCATAGATTGAAGCTCAGTCGAACACTTTCCATGAAAATAACGATACATCAGAGACAAACTCGAAACATCTCTTCTGTGAGATAGAGGTTGCAAGGAAGAGAAAAAAAACATCTCCTACGAGGCTACGAAGTCTATTTTGAACTCTATCAAGGCAGGACAAGTCATTTCTAGCAGCTCCTGCCCAGATGTGGCAACAGTATTCCATCCTTGGACGTACCTGGCTCTTATATAGATAGAGAATTGCATCAGCAGTGAGATATCTACTGGATCGATAGAAAGATCCCACCATTTTTCCAGCGGCCTTGGCAACAGATTTGATGTACGTGTTCCATTTAAGATCAGGAGTAATGGTCAAGCCCAGAAGCTTGTCAAAACATGAGGCCTCCTGAAGACGAGGGCCATTCATTTCAATTGATGCCAGATGGGGATCAGAATGTTGATGATGTAAAGAGAAAAGCTTGGTTTTAGATGCATTAAAAGTAACCAGCCACTCCTTTCCCCATTGTACTACATGCTCAAGATCAGAAGAGAGAGAATTGGAGAGAACTTGGTCATTTACTGTCTTAGATGTGCTACCATAAATGGTAGTGTCGTCAGCATAAATGTCTACAAATGATGTAAGGATGTGATTTGGAAGATCATTAATGTAGATCAGGAAAAGAGTTGGGCCCAGGATGGACCCCTGAGGGACACCGGCATTAATACTGTGGGCTTCTGATTTTTGCCCCTCAACTACTACTCTTATGAACCTATCAGAAAGAAATGATTTAATAATTGAGAAGACATTTCCAGCTATACCATAGCTAGAGATCTTATGAAGTAAACCTTTATGGCATACCCTATCAAAGGCCTTTGATATGTCAAGAGCAATTGCCCTAGAAAGATTGCCTCCGTCGAGATATTTGCTAATCCTATGAGATATAACTGTAAGCACATCTGCTGTAGATCTAGCAGAACGGAAACCATATTGAGTGTCACTTAGAAGGTTATTTTTGTTGAGATGTTTGATTACTTCTGTATTTAACACAGATTCCAGCAACTTACTCATGACGCACAGGAGACTTATTGGCCTGTACTGAGAGGGGGATGAGCGATCACCTGAATTCTTAAATACAGGGCATACTGATGAAATTTTCCAGGGAGATGGGAAACTATTATCCTTAAGACAACGTTTAAATAGTTTTGTAAGTATGGGCGCTAGTTCAGGTTGAAGTTTTTTGAGTACTATAATTGGAATACCGTCCGGGCCAGTTGCTTTACTGGAATCAAGGTTTTTGATTAGCTTGGCAACATCACGTACAGATATACGTATATCACATTGTTTGTTTTCAGATACAGGAGGAAATATTGGGGGTTGGCGGCCTTGATCGCAAAAGGCAGAATTAGCTGCAAAGTTCTTGACAAAGAGTTTGGCTTTGTCTGATGCTGACGAGATTACCTCAGGTCCATTGATAATAGTTGGGATGGAGCAACGCTTCTGTTCAAAATTCTGTTTGCTATTTGCCAAAACTGGTGGGAACCAAGCCGCTGCTCAGCTACTTTGGACTTAACAGATTGAGCATACAACCATCTTGCGCTCTTTATTACTTTCTTACAATGGTTGCTGGCAGTCCTGAAAGCGGCTTTAGTTTCCATACATCTATTACGTTGGAAACAGTGGAAAAAGTGATTTCTGTGCGCAATGGCAGCAGCACATTCTGGAGAGAACCATGGCTGGCTGTTAGGTTTTTGCTGAAACTTTTTAGAGGGTATGAAACGGTCAATACCTACAATTAACCATTCCATCAGGTCTAATACTATAGAGGACACATCCTTTTTAAACATGGAATGCAGAGGTAGATCAGTTATAAATGTACGGAAGCTATCCCAGTCAGCCTTAGTGTATCGATATACTGTACGATGGAGAGGTACGTCTGGAGACTTATTACATTTCATTTTTATCTTAATTGATACAACAGAGTGGTCGGAAGATCCAAGAGGCGACAGAACAGAAACTGAACATAGTTCAGGGAAAGTTGTGAGAAAAAGGTCTAGTAGGCTCGCATACTGGCCGTCATTGTCGGGCACACGGGTGGGTTCCTGAACAATTTGAGTGAGGTCATAGGCAATGGAGAAATCATGACAGAACCTCCCCTCATCATCGGTCTTGTTTGAGTGGGTCAACCATTCGACGTTGTGAACATTGAAGTCTCCACATACGTGAATGTTAGCTGAAGGATAAGCAGATAGGACTTGGTCAATTTTCTCAGATATGCTTTTAAAGATAGTAACTCCGCTGTTGTGGGGGCGATAGAGAGTAAATAAAAATGCCGTAGTGTGAGCTAAAGCAACCCGGAAGCACATATAGGGTAAGTTAGGATCTTCCCTGGAGATGTCCCTCCCACATGGAAAGCCATCTTTAATATAGGCACATATTCCATGCCCATGGCGATCTTGGGGGTCAGATTTAGAAGTTAAGTTAGAGTATCCTTTAATTGCGAACTCTTCTAGGGAAATAGCCTGTCCAATGCCAGTTTCACTTAAAAATAAAAGGTCTGGTTTAGTCTCCTGTAATTGGGTTTCAACCTCTGGAAGGTTAGAACGTAGACCCCTGATGTTGGAGAAGGAGATATGGCAGTAGGGGTCTACGTTGGAAGTTGGAGAACCGGGTTTAATCGTGTATTTTTTCTTGAAATTTGTCATGATGAAATTTTGAAATTTGTGGACTAGGTCGTCAGATTTACTTAGAGCAGGACAGAGAGGGGAAACTAAGAGAGAAAAAGAAATGAAGAATTTTTTTTTTATTTGTAGCTAATGATAAGGTGAAGCCGTAACAATTACCCACTAGTATGGCATCGAGAGGCCCCACCATAAGCTACTGCATGGTCCAGAATCCATTCACCAAATGGCAATACAGCAGCCCCAGTACTTTGCACCTGCTGATAGGACAGCCTCCTTAGTGGTTAATCCAAGGTTCGGGTCCCTGACTATCAGGCGGATAACGTCAGCCCAGACAAAACGTTTACCTCCAGCACCCTTACTAGTGACATGGCTACAAGGATAGACATAGAAACAGAAAATTTCCGCCATCTCTGCCAACTGTTCGCACAAAATACTGCCAACCTAGAAAA
Source organism: Euprymna scolopes (assembly GCF_053919585.1). Classification (NCBI taxonomy): domain Eukaryota; kingdom Metazoa; phylum Mollusca; class Cephalopoda; order Sepiida; family Sepiolidae; genus Euprymna; species Euprymna scolopes. The sequence goes on from NC_136496.1 coordinate 113,318,596, forward strand.
CAGCTTTTTCTTCTCCCTTTGTCAGAATAATCACTCATTAAAAAATGAGGACTGAGGGACAAATAAGAAGAAGCGAGAGTAACAGGAGCTGCCGATAACGCATCCACAAATGCGTTTTCTACTCTCTATTAAAAAAAAAAAATAAAAAAATAATAATTAAGTATTGTACTTAATAAAAGTCCAACAGACGTGTTTAAGGGAAAGTATGGTGATAGATTCCCCTCTCACGAAGTAAAAATGAGTACAATTCGTAATCTATTTTTGCAATCAACTCGGTAGATAAATAAACATTTATGTACGAGAAAAAAAAAGCTAGCATTTAATAAAACAGAAATACACAAATTAAATACTGAAATAAAATGGAGTTATTAATATTTTAATCTAAAATAAAAAAGTATGATTAAAATTGAAATCACTTATCTCAACAAAAACACTTCCGTCTCCAAATTGCAAACTGTAGTGAAAGAAATTGAGTTAGCAGCGTTCAAAACATTTTTTTAAAAAATTAACCGTTAAAAGAAAAGCGTGATTTTATTCTGGACTTGTGTATTTGCGCAACTCTTCCACATCTTAAGTTCCTCGCGATTGTGTGCATAGTTCACACACTGACATTAAACTGTGTACTTATTGTATTTATAGACACACGAACGTCCTTATACAGGAAATTCTTTATTTGGCCAATCAACTCCGGTGTTCTGACTTCCTTCCTCCTCCCACTTTTCTCTGTATCACCACAGAATCCCCGCCTTTCTTTGAATCTCTTATGTCACTCAAAAACTGATGCTGATTCATGCAAGATGATCCAAAAGCAGTTTGAAACATACCATACGTTTCTGTGGCATTTTTCCAAGTTTAAAACAGAATTTTATATCGTTCTTTTAAAGTCACGTCGAAATTGCATTTTCAAAATTCACCCGCTGTTACAATCATACTTTAGTAGGATGTATTCCAATTCCTGTTGAAGCTGTTCATTTGAAACTGAAATCATAGAAAATTAGTTAGTTATAAGATGTATATAATAACATACTGAATTTTCAAGAGTACGCCAATTTTATATGCCTGTACAAAAAATCCGGAAGCTTTTTGAAGGCAACTAGTATTAAACCTCGTATAGTGATATGGGACAAAAAGGAGAAAGAAGTAACTTCAGTGTAAATAATTGTTCCCAATGATTGGTTAAAGTGAGAGGAAAAATATAACGATATCTCAAGGGCTTCTGCATGAAATGAAAAGAAACTGGCCTCTTAGGATGATCTCTATCATTCCAGTAATTATACTGTGTATAAACGATAAAATAGTCGCCATAGAAAAGACATGATTCCATTTCCGTTTGATAAAAAGCTGTTTTCCATTGTTGGTGCAGACTATCTACTAGTTAACTAGTTCTGTACAAATCCCGAGAGCAATAAGAGCCTTCTATCATGTATTAAAATTACACAATGTTCAACGAGCAAGATTGGAGAGGCTCTCTTCTGATACAAGTTATGATAACAGGCAATAACTGAACGGTTCAACGCTTGAGGTCAACAAAGTTTTCGGCCATAGTTATGGTTTTAGGTATGGTTTCAAGTGAGGGCCATCTTGTGCCACCTGACATCTTCGAAGTCGGCTTGAAAGTAAACACTAAAGTGTACCTGGATGTGTTGAATAGTGTGGTCATCCCCTGTAATTAAGTGACCGGTGGCAGACCCTGAATGTGGCAGCAGGACTCAGCGCCGGTTCGCAAGTCCAAATAGTCACATCCTTGGCTTAAGAAGGAGTGCTATCCTTCTCTTACTGGTCCTGTTGTTACGTTGTCGTATCATAAAATGGGCGTTTGTTGTATATTGTTATCTCTAAAGGATTGAGTGTTTGATTATCTTATCAGAGTTAATGTCGTTGTGTGTGTGTTCGTCTAGTGGTCTTTCTATTACATATGTTCATATGCTGTTAAGTGTGAATATGTGTGTGACATGTCATGTATCTTCAACATACCTTCTGCCATTTCGTTGGTCCATCTGGAAATTCTCGTCTGGGAGGGAGACTTGATACCTGTTTTTGGGGACGAA
>NC_136496.1:113328143-113458143 GCF_053919585.1 Euprymna scolopes
ATATATATATATATATATATATATATATATATATATATATATATGAAAATGCATAAAAATGAATACGGAAAGTATACAAGTATATAAAATTTTTCTTCGTTTTCTGTTGGCAAAAACGTAAAAATATCAATAGCTGCTGAAATCGTTGCATCGAATGATCTCTCTCTCTCTCTCTATCTATCTCTATCTCTATCTCCCTTTCTTATATATATATATATATATATATATATATATATATATATATATATATGAAAATGCATAAAAATGAATACGTAAAGTATAAAAGTATATATTTGTTTTCTTCGTTTTCTGTTGGTGACGTGCAGGAATACAAAATGTTATTACGGATTTGGTTTTAAAAATGATTTCTTATACATTCAATGTTTATATAATAAAAACATCACACGTGATCCGTTCTATTAAGGTTGGCACATTGTCCATTTGTTTGTTCGTCGTTCTCTTTTTACCTGTTCTTTCTCTTTATTCGGCTTCCGTTCTACGTTTCTTCTTTATTCACGTCGTTTATTTAGGTTATTATCTTAGATTTTTCTATAAGGCTATTGCAGCTGCTGCTGCTACTTCCACTACTACTATACACTCTATTTCCCTTCTGCAACAACATCAATTAGATTGTAAGACTTGGTTTCTATTTGTTTATGATTGATTCCGAGCAGTTTTGTTCCTAAAAGTTTTTTTCTTTTTTTTTTTGCATTAACTGGAATAAATCCAGGCTTTCTGATTTATTTAATAATTTTATATAGTGGAACATCCTGATACGCCCTGAGAATGGATTACTAAGTCTACAAAAGACGCTAGAAAACGGTAACCAGACGGGTAGTAAGTTAATCTTGATACTATGGCATTCAAGTGTCAATATCTTAATTGTTACATTATATCGTTGTACAATAAACTTGTTATAATTTACTTTGTGTGTTGAATCTCATTTCATATAGTTAATTTATACTGATTATATTTCTTCAGAGATATATCAGATTGACAACGAAGGATTCGAGCAGGAAATCACGTATAATTTACAACAGATTGATAAAAGAGGATTCGACTACGAACTTGCACCCAATCTATATAAGATTGACAACTGAGAATTCAAATGCGAGCTTCTGATAAACTTATACAACAGATTTGAATAAAAAGAAGCAGCTTTCAGCACGTATTAGTTTGTCAAACTTGGACGAATGACGTAGAGCTTTTCTGTCACAGTATTATAGGAGACAACGGAGAAATTCACGCAAAAATAATTTTGAAATATATCATCCTAATCTAGTCGACAACAAAACATACGCAGAAATTGGATTCCCTCGAAAAAATCAACACACCCGGAAATTAACAAGGTCGAACAAGCAGATGAATTGCTAAAAAGAAATTCAAATGAGTGCAAAAAAAAAAAAAAAAAAAAAATAATAACGTTAAGATAAGAAGTAATTTTTTGACCCCCCCCCCTCATTGAAAGTAAGATGTCAAACTACGTTAGTATTAATTATTGGAAAACTATTTGGTTGGATTTTGTGTTACATGTACATATTTTTGTTTTATGCTGAATATGGAAGAATTAATGGAATTAACAAAAACGCTACGCGCCGCGGTACAACAATTACAACATCTGTTTTACAGCAACAAGAAATGTACCAAAAACAGTAAACATATTTACAGAAAAAGCTGACAAATACGCAAAAACAAATTGTAAGGCAGCAAAACATTTTTAAACAAATATTGTTAATAAAATGCGAACGAGACAAGGTTCGGACAATTTTTTCTGCAGAAAGCCTCGCGAACTCAATGTCAGAATTTAGATATAAACCTGAGGAAGTAATAACTAATAGTATTTAAAAAAAGTACCAAACAATTTTTACAGAAAAGGTGTCAATCATGGTCCACATAAGAAAAATATGTTAGTACCACAAGAGCTAAGTGCTCGCAAAAACACGAAATATATGAATGAAATTTTGCCGAATAAATCGGAAGACATGTTTTGAAAAAACTGTAGAAACTCTATCCAAATTATTTGGAGAACAGAATAGTATCTTTCATACCAGATATAAATGTTTGAACATAATTACTGAAGATGATGAAGTTTTTGTAGAATACGCCGAGAAAATTAATGCTCAGTGTTTGAACAGTTCTGAGATACGCAGTGGCATACTTAGACGACCATTAATATATGGTGAATATTTCGAAGAACACAAAAGTAACGTCCGAGAAGTTTTAAAGCTTTGAGAAATACGGGTTTAAGGTTGGACATGAAAAGTGCGAATTTTGTATAAACAGAGTAGAATATTTTTGTGAGAAAATTAATCATGAATGATGAAGACCGACACCCGATAGAACGGAATGCCTATTTTTGATTACGTAACTGGACCACAATAATTTCATGGTTTGCAAACCACAATTTATACGTTATTAATAGAATTGAGAACGCCATTGAATAAATTGTTGAGTGAAAATAAGAGGTGGTGCTGGCCGAGAGAATACGATTATTCATTTTATAAAATAAATCATATTTATAGAGAAAAAGGTAAAAGTTTGTTTAGATCCAAATTTTCTGAAACCCAGAAAAATAAAGAAAATATTGCAAGTTGAAAATTAATGCAATTTTGTTATATTTACCAGTTTTTTCGTATTATTTGGATTCTCCAGACTATTGTTCTTGCCTTATTTTCACAACATTTCAGTTGATATAAATGGCAATCATCAAATTTAACTCTAAATAAAAAATAGTCGTATCTTAATAAAATTATCTATTATATTTGTTTGTTTGTTTTTAATTTTTTGTTGCATTAAATAAACTAGCTGAAAAAATAACGTTTTTTTTTGTTTAAAACAAAAACCAAAAAAATAATAATATCTTTCATGATTACCAGTACTGTAATTTTTCTTAAACAAAACACTCAAATAAATGTAAGTAAAAATGTAAAAATTAAACCGAAAAATTATCTATTATATTTACTTTTTTGGTACTCCTGCAGTATTTTACCCACCGATTTCACGATCTTAGCCGAGCGTTGACAAACGCTTTCGGCGTTAACGCCGACGAAAGCCGAGAATTCGGAGCTACGGTGCAAGAACGCTAAAAGTATGTGAATAGCAACAACATTACAAGGAAAAGATATTACACACACACAACAAAATGGATAAAATTATTCACAAAAAATTTTGGATAAAATAAATCACAAACACTTACCGTAAGTTTTTTTAAAGTAAAATAAATTTATTTTGTTGAATATTTTTTTTTTTTGGTTCATTTTGTTTTCCGATAGCTTTTTTTTTTTGGGGGGGGGTAAGCAACAGTAATAAACATTTCAATGTTTTTTTTTTTTTTTTTCAGTAATGTTTGTAGGGGGGGACAACAATTACTGTTTATCTTTAGTTCCGACTGGAAGATTTTCTACTGACTGTAGAGGCAAAGTAGGGAGCAAAGGGTTTTCAGAGGATGTGGAAAGAAGCTCCTTCCCAAACCGGGTAGCCTTCCGCGATTTGATTTATTATGGAGACAAAAGGGTTGTGTCCAAATTTTTGTCTCCACATAAATTCGCATAAATATGTTTCCAACAGCTCCCGGTTTTTTTTTTTTTATCGCTAAATTAAATAGCTGAAATGAAAGGCTGTGTATTTTTACTTTGAACAATAAAATAACTGAAATGAAACGCTATGTGTGTAATTTCAATGAAAATTAATCGTCTGCTGCGCGTTCGTTTGAAGCGCCCTGGTTGGCTGATAGAGTATCGTACCGCTCGCCATGTTCCGGCGTTTTCCGACGGATGTCGATCAACGCTCGGCTAAGATCGTGAAATCGGTGGGTAAAATACTGCAGGAGTACCTTTTTTGTTACATTAAATGACATAGTTGAAAAAATAAGCCTTTATTTCAAACAAAAAATAATTGCATCTTTCTTTTCTTACAATTAGCGTCCCAACGGAAAAAATACTTAGTAAAAGTAGAGTTACGTTCCTTAGACGAATCAGTATTTCTGTGATTACTAAGATTAGGACAACAGCATATTTTTTTTCATTGTTTTCACTTTCGAGTGTGTATCCGTGGATATCTTATATGCTTTCATATAGAGTGATATGGTTCTCGGTTGATTAACTGTGTCTAACTGTGTTGGATATATACTCGAGAGTCAAAACAATGATAAAAAAAAAACCCGACCGCACAAATTGATAGTTCCATTACGGTATCCTACTTATAAGGCAAAGCTAGAATGCTCGAATCATTCTCTATCGAGGTTAGATAAAGCCAAAAAATATCCACGCATAATTATGGGAGGGGAGATTATTTTCATATATCGTCCTAAACTGGAAATAGAGTAACGGACTTATATTAAGCTAGAATGCTCGAACATTCTCTATCAAACCAAAAAACAAAACAAAACAGAACAAAACAAAACAAAAGCATTGTTGAATTAAAAAGATAGAGAACCCAAAATGACACCCCCTACTCCAACACTTCCCTTTAAGTACGCGGCATAAACCAGTTAGGCCGACTAGTTCTTTCCTCTTCTTCCATATGAACTGGAGACCGCACGGCCAAACTCTTCCAAAAGCTAAGTTAAGCAATTTTCTATCTATAATTTTGAAACCCACTTGTCTTAATATCGCAAAAATTTGTATATTGCAGACATTATTTTCTATTCATTTATTTATTTATTTTCTCCAGGTTTGACTAAATTTCTGAACATTTCAACTGCACTTATCTTGTTTTTGCTTTTTTTCTCTCCAAATTATATCTGCACTATTAACTAGACTCTGAAAAAGGCTTTTTCCCAGCAGTATACATTATTTCTTAACCAGTCTAAACTTAGTACCTAAGTCAAATTGTATTACTCTCAACCAGTTTTTAAATGGTTTCTTCCAAACTAAATTAATACAAAAAACCCGACCTTACAAATTGAAAGTTCTATTACGGTAGCTTACTTATAAGGTAAGGCTAGAATGATCGAATCATTCTCTATCGAGGTTAGATAAGCCAAAAAATATCCACGCATAATTATGGGAGGGGAGACTATTTTCATATAACGTCCTAAACTGGAAATGGAGTAACGGACTTATATTAAGTAGATATTAATAAGTCCTTCATACATTTTTTCTTTTTTTTAAAGTGGAGAGTAGATAATACACTGTGGTTGTGTTATTGGCAGCTCCAGTAATCCTCGCTTCTCCTTTTTTGTCCCTCAGTCCTCATTTCCAATAAGTGATTTTTCTGACAAAGAGTAAAGAAACAGCTGCTTTCCAGGTCGGTAGTACTTCGTGAACAGATATCGGACATTTTTCTGTTTCTACGTCTATCCTTGTGGCCACGTCACTAGTAAGGGTACTGGGGGTAAACGTTTCATCTGGGCTGACGCTACCGCCTAATAGTCAGGGACTCGAACCTTGGATTAACCATTAAGGAGGCTGTCCTATCAGCAGGTGTAAAGTACCGGAGCTGCTGTATTGACATTTGGTGAATGGATTCTGGACCCTGCAGTAGTTTGTGGAGCCTCTCTATGCCATACTAGTAGATAATTGTTAGAGCTTTACCTTATCATGTTCTACAAAAAAAATCCTGCCTTTTTCTCTCTTACTTTCTCTCTCTGTCCTACTCTAACCAAGTCTGTCGACCTGTTCCACAAACCCCAAAAACTCAATATGAAATACCTAAAAAAACAAAAAAAAAACACGAATAAACCAAGAACCCCATCCTCCAACGTAGACCCCTACTACCATGTCTACTTCTCCAACATCAGGGGTCTACATTCCAACCTTCCAGAGGTTGAAACCCAATTACAGGAGACGAAACCGGACTTACTCTTTCTAAGCAAAAATGGCAGAGGGCCGACCACTTCCCTAGTTGAGTTCATAATAAAAGGATACTCCAACTTAACATTCAAATCTGACCCCAAGATCGCCATGGACATGAAATATGCACCTACACTGAAGATGGCTTTCCGTGTGGTAGAGATATCTTCAGAGAAGACCTTAATTTACCTTATATGTGCTTCCAGGTTGCACTAGCTTACATCACCACATTTATATTTGCCCTCTATCGCCCCCACAACAGCTGGGTTACTGTCTGTAAGAGTATATCTGAGAAAATTGACCTCATCCTGTCTGCTCATTCTTCGGCTAACATTCACATTTGCGGTGACTTCAATGTCCATAATGTGGAATGGCTGACTCACTCAAATAAGACAGATGATGAAGGGAGGTTCTGTTATGATTTTGCCATTGCCTATGACCTCACTCAGATTGTTCACGAACCCACCCGTGTGCCCGATACTACCGATCAGTATGCAAGCCTTCGAAACCTTTTTCTCACAACTTCCCTTGAGCTATGTTCATGTTTCGTTCTATCTCCTCTGGGATCCGATTAATCCGTCGTACCAGTTAAGATAAAAATGAAATACAATAAGTCTTCAGATGTACCTCTCCACCGTACTGTATATCGATACTCTATGGCTGACAGGGATAGCTTCCGTACATTCATATCTGATCTACCTCTGCATTCCATGTTTAAAAAGGAGGTGTCCTCTATAGTATCAGACCTGACCGAATGGTTAATTGCAGGAATAAACCGATTCATACCATCCAAAAAACTCCAACAAAAACCTAACAGCCAGCCATGGTTCTCCCCAGAATGTGCTGCTGCCATTGCGCACAGAAATCACTTTTTCATTAGCTACCAACGTAATAGATGTACTGAGACTAAAGCTACTTTCAGGACTGCCAACAACAACTGTAAAAGAGTAATAAAAAATGCTATATGCTCAGTCCGTCAAATCCAAATAACTGAGCAGCGACTTGGCTCCCACCAGTTTTGGCAATTAACAAACAGGATCCTGAACAGAAGCGTGCGTTCTATCCCAACCATCATCAATGGACCTGACATCATCAGCATCCGACAAGGCAAAACTATTTGCCAAGAAATTTGCAGCTAACTCTACCCTCTGCGACGAAGGTCATCAACTCCCCGTATTTCCTCCTACAACAGAAAACACAGTATCCAACATACAAATATCTGTGCGTGAGGTCGCCAAACTAATCAAGAACCTTGATTCCAGTAAAGCAACTGACCCAGACGGCATTCTAATTATAGTGTTGAAGAAGCTTCGACAAGAACTTGCCCCCATACTTACAAAACTTTTTAAGCGTTGCCTTAAGGAGAAGTGCTTACCAACACCCGTGGAAACCTCGTCAGTATGCCCTGTATTTAAGAACTCAGGTGATAAGTCATCTCCCTCTCAGTACAGACCAATAAGTCTCTTGTGTGTCATGAGTAAGTTACTGAAATCCATATTAAATAAATAAGTAGTCAACCACCTCAGCAGAAATAACCTCCTTAGTGACATGCAATATGATTTCCGTACTGCTATATCTACAGATGATGTGCTAACAGTTATATCCCATAGGATTAGTGAATCTCTCGACAAAGGCTTACTTTCTAGGGCAATTGCTCTTGATATATCAAAGGCCTTCGATAAGGTATGGCACAAGGGCCTACTTCACAAGATTTCCAGCTACGGTATAACTGGAAATGTTTTCTCAATTATTAAATCATTTCTCTCTGATAGGCTCATAAGAGTAGTGGTTGATGGGCAGCAATCAGAGGCCCACAGTATTAATGCTGGAGTCCCTCAGGGGTCTATCCTGGGCCGACTCTCTTCCTGATACACGTCAATGATACACGTCAATGATCTCCCAAAACACATACTTAAATCATTCGTTGACATCTATGCTGATGACACGACCATCTATGACAACACATCAAAGGGCGTAAATGACAAAATTCTCTCTGATTCTCTCTTCTCTGATCTTGAACGCGTGGAACAGTGGGGGAAGAGGTGAGTGGTTACTTTTAATGCATCTAGAATCAAGCTCCTATCTTTATATTTTAATACATCTAAAACCAAGCTCCTATCTTTATATCATCAACGCTCTGTTCCTCATCTAGCATCAATGTAAATGGATGGCTCTCGTCTTGGGGAGGCGTCATGTTTTGACAAGCTCCTGGGTTTGACCTGTACTCCTGACATGAAATGGAACACGTATATAAATATGTTGCGCGGGCCACTGGGAAAATGGTGGGATCCTTCTACCGCTCCGGAAGATATCTCACTACTGATGTAATTCTCTATCTGTATAAAAGCCAAGTACCTCCGAGGATGGAGTACTGCTGCCACATCTGGGCTGGAGCTGTTAAAAACAGCCTATCCTGCCTTGACAAAGTACAAAATAGACTTCGTGGCTTAGTGGGGGATACCCTTTTCTCTTCCCTGCAACCTCTCTCCCACAGAAAAGACGTTGCGAGCCTTTATTTTATCGTTATTTCCAAGACAAGTTCTCGTTCAAGCTCCAATCTCTGGTCCCCCCTCGCCAATCTTTCACGATAAACCCCCGTCTAACTAAAACTACTGTCAGTAATTTCCCCCACTCTTTATCTGTGCCTAAATCCAAACGTAGATTCCATGAACAAAGTTTCTTTCTGAGAAATGCACGCCTGTGGATTTCTCTTCCATTTGCCTGTTTCACTCCTGACTACAACATAAACAAATTCCTGATTAATCGTCCCCTTAAGTAAGACACTTTATCAAATCTCCAATACCAACTATCACTACGATATTATCCCATTGAGTATTGTACACACAATAGCCCTTATCCCCGAGTGGCTTCCGGGCCTTGATAAGCCGTAATCCCCCATGTAAAAAAAGAGAAATTCTTATTACCAGATCTAGCTCTAGCACACTACGATCCGAAAAGAGAATTAATTGTAGCTGCAGACGCAAGTGATTATGGCGTAGGGACCGTGCTCCTACACAAACTTGAAGATGAAGTAACAAAGCATATAGCTCATGCTTCAATAGTTTTGATACCTGCCGAGATAGACTATAATCAAACTGAGAAGGAAGCACTTGCAATAATGTATGCTGGAAAAGAATTTCATGGATTGATCTATGGAAAAACATTCACTTTACTCACCGACCATAAACTATTAGACTCTGATTTATGAAAGTATGATAGATTATGAAAAGGAAGAGTTGTAAAGAGATAGCTTCGAATTTGGGGGTATCAAAACCAAAGACCAATATGATGAAAGTAAAAATAAAATGGATAAACCTCATAAATTATTATACCATACCTGTCCACACTAAAACACTTATCACAATATTCTGTGGATATATATTAAAAAACCTTGTTAAACTTTGACATATTTCCATTCAATGGAGGTCAGGCGCGAACGAACATTTTACTATACCATATTTCTTCAAACTGAAACATAATTATCAAAGTATACTTACGCAGATAGATATGAAAATTCTTTATTAATGTTTGTGCCTATATCCTTTCTAGGGAGGTCAGGAGCGAACGCAGACCCCACAATTTTATCATACCATCCCTATTTAAGTTAAAACATACTTATCAAAGTATTATTATGTACATCTATATCAAAAACCCTTGTAAACGTTTTTTTTTAAATTTTTTATTTCCATACTTTGGAGGGCCAGGCGTATTCCTGATCCTCGATACATCTATCATTATATGCAATCAGTTTTTTAAAATAGTCTGTATAGAGCACATAGGAGCCTATTTGTGACCACACACAAAAACAGAGACGTTCAGCTATATATATATATATATATATATATATATATATATATATATATATATATTAATAATATTATATATATATATATATATATATATTAATATTAATAATATTATTTTGTTCGCTATCGATTTTCTCCTGACGAGATGATAGCCGAAAGAGCTCTCGAGAAACTTCCGCTTATTATTTTTAAAACTATATATATATATATATATATATATATATATATATATATATATATATATATATATATGTATGTATATATATATATATATATATATATATATATCACATTATCCAAACATCACTGGCATTTACAGTGTTTACGTTAAATCCAATGTTTCGATAGAAGAATAAACAAAAATAAAAGCATATCTGCTTTACTCTCGTTATTTTCTCTATCATAACTGTATTATAAACCTGAATATTTGCATTCAATCTAATACCTCTATCATTTCACAGGCGATGGCGGAGTTTACCGTAGGCATTAGATGCATTGACAATCTTGTTGACAATTTCATAACCAGCAGTTCATATGCATTCACTGTATTCTTCAAACATGTAAATGATTTGATAATTTAAAACCTTAAGTGTCTTTTGCCATCCACTGTTATATGAATGGATGGAAATTAGTGAACAGGAAAGTTTGCTTCATGTCTTTGACCTGCTTTAGATTAGGTTAGTACATAGTTTTAGTTTTCTTTATGATTATCTTTCGTCAAGAAGCCTTACAAGCAATTGCAAAACGATTCATCGGTTCTTAATCTTCATCCAGAGATGTTTCAACGAGGGCAACAGCATCTGCGAATAAAAGATCACGAATGATACTCGATCGATCAACTTTGAATCGTTGATAATCGAAGAGATTGCCACTTGTTCGAAATTGAAATTCGACTCCACTGTTTTAAACATTGAAGCACCACAGTGAAAAATACTGCAAAATAAAAAAAAAAAACCGGAACGATGACGTACCATTGGAGACAACAAAGTTTTCATAAACTGAATAGTTATACACCACAGTACCCTTTACCCCCGTGAAACAATACAATTACACCAGAATATTGTCTGGAATACCTAGTTTCTTTAACACTTTCCAAAGTTTCCCTCTATTGACAATATTGAAGACTTTTGTCAAATCAACAAATCTACAATTCCTTATTTCTCTCACTTTTCCTGCAACCTGGCGAAGGGAAAAGATCATGTCAATCACTCTCTATGCTGCTCGACATTTGCATTTGGATTCTGGGTAAATGTCACTTTTAAATGATTCTACTATAAATACGCCTTGCTAAAATCATTCGTGCAGTGGAAAAAAGAGAAATATTGCTTGTACTATCTTACCACAATTGTTTTTGAAAATATGTTTTATGAAAACATATTTGAAATGAAAACATATTTGAAATCCCGTGGTACGTTTCCATGTCTCCAAAACAGCTCCAAAAGCTTCTTCATTAGTTTCGTACCATCAAAATTTTTCGGCAGAATTCTGTGTTTCTCTTAGGTTTTATCAGAAAAAAATTTTTGATTGCTTGCATCTTTTTTATTTCTATGAAAGATGGGGTATATAAGACAAGACTCATATATTTTTGGTTGCTGCATAATTGCGGCTATAGCCTCCTAATCTATTTCAGAATTGGAGTTAAGTACAGATTCAAAATGATACAGGATTTCATTCGTGTCAATGTGGAATTTTTTCCCACCGTCAGCAGATAACACGGAAGAGTTATCACGTTCCTTCGATCCATATACTTTCTTCAACTATTCTTAGAAGGATGCTGCACATTTCTTGTACACTGCCTTCTGAGCTCAGCCGCTCGATCAAACCATCAAATGTTTTTCATATTACGGAAAGCAGTTTAGACCAAGTTTTTAATTTGTTATAGGTTTGGTGTTTGGCCACACACACACACACACACACACACACACACACACACACACACATATATATATATATATATATATATATATATATATATATATATATATATTGACCCGCAGAACAGTTGTTTTATGGCAAAAGACCACAGGATAAGGCCTCAAAAGTGTTTATGATAGCATAAAGGAGAGTTTGGTGAACTTTCATATTTCCGTTGACAGTTAGGAGTCCCTAGCGTCTGATCACAAGCAGTGGAGGGCACTGATATACATGGACACAAGTCGTTGGTAGGACTGAAAAGTCATCTTCGGGCACATAGGCGTTCAGTGACTGAGGAGTGGCACTCCTCTGATAAGATATCACAATCATTTTCATTATACACGTCTCTCTCTCTCTCTCTCTCTCTCTTTCTCTCTCTCTCTCTCTTTATATATATATATATATATATATATATATGTGTGTGTGTGTGTGTGTGTGTGTGTATGAAGGCTTCTGAGAAAAAACATGGACGTCAAAATTTGAAAGTTTGTCCATTTTTAATACTTTAGATTATTAATTCCATATTTATCATATACATAGTATTAATATATATATATATATATATATATATATATATATCTACATGTGTGCATGTTTTTGTAGCATTGAGTTTAAACGTTGTAACTATAGGCTCAATTCAAATAAAGAAATTCCGTTTAATAAAAGATTGTATATATAAGCCCTCCTATTTCTAACTAGAGATCTCAATGTATTTCGCATGCAAAGTATATATATATATATATATATATATATATATATATATATATATATATATATATATATATATATATAAATATATATATATCCGAACAATGAGATGAGTTAAATCACAAATCATTTAATTTTGTGCTTTATAACTCTAATCCTTAGTATATGTGCTAAATAGTAAAGTTCATGATTATTCATGATGATTATTTTGCCAAATACCTTTCTTCTGAAGATATAAACCATGAATGTAAAATCCATGAATTAAGTAAATAACTTTAACTTTCTTGTATTCATTGTTTCAAATAATGTTTTTGTCTAAAAATTCTATTTTTTTACTTCAAAGGATTTAACTATTAATCTTACAATCGCTTCCTATATTTGGAGTCTAAAATGTCACTTAACCTATCACCCCTCTCATTCTTAATTTTATATTTAACATTTTATTTATATAAAAAAAACATTTTCTTCTTCTATATGAGAACCAGTCGTCTTCAGTAGCACATAAGCCATATTACATCGCCTGACGAAGACTTTTGGTTTTTCCCAACCAACTGTCTGAAACATTAGCATGTTCAGTGTAGCGACTATGTAATATTTGTCTATATAAATAAAAAATATCATATATATATATATATATATATATATATATATATAATTATTTTTTTACTATAATAATTAAATACCTACAGACACTAGTGTTTCATCCTTTCGGGATTCCTCAGTGCAGGGTGTCACAATTACTACCAGTCGAACGATTCGAACCCCGCGACACGAGACATCTCTGGCTCGATTAGCGGAGACCGTATCCATTCGGCTACCATTAATCGTGTGAAATAGCGTTGAATTTTTAAACATTTTAAATTTAAATGTTCATTACGTCAGACAGACAGTGATCAAGTCGTTATACGACGATCTACGCATAAGAGCTAAATTGACCGACTTTTTTATTCAACAGAAAGTGCTCAACTATAAGAAACGTATTTCTTAAAGGGGCTGTCATAATTATTTTTTTACTATAATAATTAAATACCTACAGACACTAGTGTTTCATCCTTTCGGGATTCCTCAGTGCAGGGTGTCACAATTACTACTAGTCGAACGATTCGAACCCCGCGACACGAGACATCTCTGGCTCGATTAGCGGAGACCGTATCCATTCGGCTACCATTAATCGTGTGAAATAGCGTTGAATTTTTAAACATTTTAAATTTAAATGTTCATTACGTCAGACAGACAGTGATCAAGTCGTTATACGACGATCTACGCATAAGAGCTAAATTGACCGACTTTTTTATTCAACAGAAAGTGCTCAACTATAAGAAACGTATTTCTTAAAGGGGCTGTCATAATTATTTTTTTACTATAATAATTAAATACCTACAGACACTAGTGTTTCATCCTTTCGGGATTCCTCAGTGCAGGGTGTCACAATTACTACCAGTCGAACGATTCGAACCCCGCGACACGAGACATCTCTGGCTCGATTAGCGGAGACCGTATCCATTCGGCTACCATTAATCGTGTGAAATAGCGTTGAATTTTTAAACATTTTAAATTTAAATGTTCATTACGTCAGACAGACAGTGATCAAGTCGTTATACGACGATCTACGCATAGTGAGAGAGAAGGGATAGAGGGAGTATGAGTTAAAGAGAGGAAGAGGGCGAGTGAGAGATAAAAGACCAGTCTACCAACATTACCATTTATCGAAACGCATGGGCATCCCCGTTTCCTTTCGTAGACATATATTTCCCGATAATATTTACGTGTTTCAACGAGCCTGAACACCATAAAATGTTAGAATTTATAGAATATTGAGTTATACAGTCCAGTGATGTGTGAAAACACATTTCCTTATTTCACACACACACGCATGCGCGCAGACGTACGTGTGTGGACACACGTACACACAATGTGTCCATAAGAATGTGTCTGATTGAAACATTATTTCCGAGAGAATAGCGTCTCTAATCATAATTTACTTCCGGGAACGACCGGCCATTCCTTTTATAACAAGAGCCGCTTTTGCCGATTGAACGGAATCAGTCAAGCGAACCATACTCTTTGCTATAATTACAAACAGATTAAATAAGACGAGCAGGCGAAGGTCGAAGCATCGATGGCTAAGACGATTTCTCTTTTCAGGCCGTTAAAACTCGCCTTATTGTTTCGTGAGGGGAGGAGGCTTCCAGAATACCCACGATTGTCGGGTGTGGATGAATCCCCAGTTATCGGAAAGATGTTCCCTTTCAGGAAGTAATTGAGGGCATCATTTATCTTATCATTGGAGTATGTTATGAACGTTCCCGATTAATTCAATTCTTGCCCAGGATTTGCTTCGGCCACGTGATATACAATTTGGCAAAGAAAATAATTCTAAGAGGGTCGTTGTAAAAGTAAAACCTCTTATTTTTATTTAACTCCGAAAGTTTAAAGGCCACGAATAAATAATAATGATAAAAGTTTTATATAATTATGATAATATCTTTAAGCAATACCAATATACATAAAATAAATTAAAATAAGGGTTAAATCTCTCTTGTAATAATTTTTGCACCAACCTAATAAATGGATATACAGATATGAACTCACACACACACACACACACACACACACACACACACACACACACACACACATATATATATATAATAATTTTTTTATTAATAGTTACAAATAATGATTATTTAGTTTTTAAGATTCATCAATTTGGCTATATACATCGGCTATTTAACGCAAAAGTTTGATTTCTTCCCCAATTCCTTAGCCCCTGAGCCACGTCCATACGCAACCTATATATATATAAATAAATAAATTCATAATAAGATTATGCAAGTTTGTGCTATTTATTTTCTTTTAACTCTCATGCTAACAGAGAGACCCGACATGTCCCGGGATTGTACTAGAATCCACAAAGACTTTTATTCTCATCAAGATCGGTGAAATCGTCCTTCTAACAATTTAATCGATTAATTGACTGCTCTAATCGATGACCCATCGCGATACATCAGGAGGAAGCTTCATATCACTCCCCGCAGGTACTTAGCCCACAGTATATTGTAGTCTAGATTGCACTGTAAAGAAGCGACTGTTTAATTTATTGTTATACCGGCCTTCCTTGAACAGAGGAATTTACACCGATTAGCACTATAAATATCGCTAGTAATTCTAACACCGGTGAGAGAGATGCGACTGCACTTTAACTGCTAGCCGAGTTCCCAGCAGATATATACGCTTTCCTATCTTTGTACATTATTGTTAATACACTTGTTCCTTAACCGAACCTCGACTTGATTGTTCTTATTTTCACTGTTGTTCCGCGACACAAAAGTTATAAAGTTATTTTTATATAATGCTTGAATTAAAGTTTTAAATGCAAACGTTAAGCATCTTTGTGAAATTGTGCTTTAAATAGAAACATTCGTTTCGAACGCGCCTATGTCTTATCAAGGGACCTACTGCTGATTTTATATGCCAACTTGTTCTGCTTGTGCGGTGATAAAACTTCTCAAATGCACTCGTGACATTAGTGTTTTTCAGAATGTTTGATAAAAATCTGACTGTTCTTTTTCTAATCGGATTTTTTCGATAATCGATCTTTGAAAATTATCGGAGGCATTTCGATAAAAATCTATCTATCTATTATTATTATTATTATTATTATTATTATTATTATTATTATTATAATTGGCTGCATGATTTGTCTGAAGCGTTTTCTATGCAAACATTAACATTATTTAGCTGCTTATTTTGTAATAATACACGAAAGAATGCATTATTTGTAATATTTACTCTTAGTAGCTGACTTTGCTGATTATTATAAAAATGGCGCGCACTTTAACTCGGATTGCTACTGATTATTAAAATGTTATCCCCTTAAAAATCCTCTTAGATCGGTAATGAATCCTTTAAAAAGTAACTCAAATAATATTTACAAAAATTAGTGAACATCTCGGAAGGATAAAATATACGAATAAGCTAGTCAAATTAAAATCACTACTGATGTAATTCTCTATCTGTATAAAAGCCAAGTACGTCCAAGGATGGAGTACTGCTGCCACATCTGGGCTGGAGCTGCTAAAAACAGCCTATCCCGCCTTGACAAAGTGCAAAATAGACTTCATGGCTTAGTGGGGAATGCCCTTTTCTCTTCCCTGAAACCTCTCTCTCACAGAAGAGACGTTGCGAGCCTTTATTTTATCGTTATTTCCAAGACAAGTGCTCGTTCAAGCTCCAATCTCTGGTCCCCCCTCGCCAATCTTTCACGATAAACACCCGTCTGGCTGAAACTACTGTTAATAATTTTCCCCACTCTTTATCTGTGCCTAAATCCAAACGTAGATTCCATGAGCAAAGCTTCTTTCTTAGAACTGCACGCCAGTGGAACTCTCTGCCGCTTGCCTGTTTCCCACTTGACTACAACTTGGACGTCTTCAAGTTCAACATAAACAAACTCTTGACAAACCGCCCCTTAAGTAAGACACTCTATCTAACCACCCAATACTAATAATTACTACAATACTATCTCATTGATTACTGTACACGCAATAACCCTTATCCCTGAGTGGCCTTCGGGCCTTGATAAGTGGTGAACCCCATGTAAAAAAAAATCGATTGGTCAGATTCAAGGCAATTGCAGTCAAAACTTTAGAAAAAAGCACAACTATATTTTCTATGTGCTTTTGTGTTATATTTAATCTCTATTCATATTTTTGTTAAATTTTATTTTTCGCCCTCATTGTTAGTTATTTGTCACTCCACCATTAGGGATGACCATGTCACTCGGTCAGGGTAACTGCGTGGTGTAACCAATTATGAGCGCCAGTATTGCTTTAGTGTTGAAAGATTCTATCTCCTCCGACTGAACGATATGACATTTTTGTCTTAACTCAAAGGCTAGCCAAAAATAGTTCTATACTCAGTCGACCTAAAATACCGCCGAATAATGTTGATGCTTGTTGAGGAAGCAATTCCTTGTGTGGAAAGTCGGCCACTTTTTGATTCTTTTTTTTTTATTTGATCGAGAGCTTTTTTGTTTGCTTCTTCCAAGAAATCACGGAATTTACCAATGCACTTACACATGTTCAAATATCAAAGTCAACAAATGCATGGCATCTATTAATTTATATATGTATATATACATAAATCTAAGCAGACATATGTGCAAACATATATCGGTTCATAAGGCAGCTTATAAATTTTAATGATGGCCTTTATGTATTTCATGAACAATATAAATTTGACTCATATATATATATATATACATATATATATATATATATATATATATATATATATATATATATATATATATATATATATATTGACAGCCAAACAACGCCGCAGCCTACAAGAGCGATGACTCGAGTTTTGCCCTCATTTATGCTCATCAGCAGTTAGATATATCCGAACCCGGGATTCGAAGCCCGAGCCTCTTGCATGCGAGAAAAGCACACTGGCAATTGAGCAATAGCTCTGCACACAAGAACATCTATTAACTAACACAGATCAAGCAAACCGCGGCGGAATCAGACTATGAAATCGACTTACTTCGTCTCGACAAAGGACATGGTCATCCAACCAACTATAACCCAAGCCTAATTATGAATTGTCAACTCGCTAAGACGACGCCATTCAGCAATGCTAACTCGAGTCTTGGACTTCCGGTTTGTTGGCTGTCATGGCTCTTGTAAGCTGGGGCGTTGTTTTTCTGTGGAAATAATTATATAATCTCTCACATTCTGAAAAATTATACTTATATGCATGTGTGTGTGTGTGTGTGTGTGTATAAAACTTTGAATAAACAGATAAAACTTTTTTATAACACGTTAAGATGCATTTTTTATTATAAAATGAAGGAAAAAAGACACGATCCTACTTAAATTTTTCCCCTTTTTTAAAGTTAAAACATGTGTTTATTAATTTCAGACCATATCAGGTTCATCTTAAGAGAGCGAAAAGTTCTATTGCTTGTTTCTTTTTCTTGCAAGTAAAATTCTTGTGTTGTCATGCCCAAAGCGTGTTGTTGTTATTGTTGTTGTTAAACACAAGAGGTGTGAACTAACTCTTTTCTGTGACATTTATTTTAGATCATGTTTGCTTTAAAAGTATATAAATTGGATTTAAAGCTTCTGGAAGCATCATTAAAAAATCTGAAAACTTTGAATAAACAGACTGTTTTTAGAACACGTTAAGATGCAGTTTTTTCTTATAAAAAGAAAGAAGAAAAACACGATCCAATTTCTTTCTTTTTTTTTCTTTTTTTGAACTTGAAATACTTCTTATTAATTTTTTACCAAATTATATAGAATTTATTGTTTAACAAAAGAGTAGAAAGAAGTATCTAGTTTGTTCTTTAACTCACGAATTTTCAATGAATGGCTCATCTCATCTGAGGAAATCTTGTTAGCAAAATAGATGTGGGTAATTATACGTTTTGCTTATTACCACATAAATCAAATATTAAAATGGAAGTGATGGCGTAAAAATATACTCAAAGTTGTAATAATGAATATATAGGACGTGTTATAGAATCCAATGAATACTGGTATATTCAAGCATGAATTGCATTTGTTTAATAGCATATTCCAGGCTGGAAAGTTAAATCCAAGTCATTCATATTTGGTAATCTATTTTTCCTTTGAAAAGTATTTTTAATAACTCGATATTTGTGCAGGCAAAATATTTAAAAAAATTAACTAAGTTTTTATGTGTTTTTGCCTCTTTGTAGATATTTACATTAAATTAATACATATTTTTTCTTATATTAAGTTTTAAAAGGTGATTAAAATATAATATTAAATAAAATAAGAGGAGAATAAAATCTCAAATACTCTCATCCGGTGTTTTATGTACAAATGAAATCTAATTATTTCTAAGCTATATCTTAGGTCATAAATCTACTTGACCGTATCTGGTCAAAGTTAAGGTTTTAATGGAAAGAAAAAGTTGGAAAAGTTTAAATCACTCTGAAATTGGCAATATCTATGATTAAAAAGTATATAAATCAGACGAATGAAAGTAGGGGTATATAAATAGTCCTATAGGCTGCAGTTTGGAAAACCCCACTGCATTTAAGTATTTCATTTAAATTATATATAATTATATATAGATATAGACAGATATTGATATATAAATTGAATAAAAAGATATAAATATATGTGTATGTATACATATTTATAACAAATATTTTATTTTTTCATGTATATATGTTTCGTCTCAATCTCATCAGTATGGCGTAATAAGGCGATACATTAGTCATTGTATTCGAACTTGATGACAATCTTTTCTGACTTCCATCAAATGTCTTTGTCGCTCTGTCTTTATCTCTCTCCCCCTCTCTCTGTCTTTCTCTCTGTCTTTATATATATATATATAAACACACACACACACATATATATATGTGTGTGCATGTGCGTGTGTGTGTGTGTGTGTGTGTGTGTGTGTGTGTATCCACATGTGCACCTAGAATCTGTATTACTTTTCGGCTTTTGGCTATACATTTTACTTCATTTTTTAATGGCTATATACACTTCATCTCTCTGTCTTTCTCTCCCTTTATACACACACACACGCACACACACACACACACATATATATGTGCGTGTGTGCGTGTGTATGTATGAATCTGCGTGTATTCCTATGTAGCGAACATTTTGAAAAATTGGATTTTCTCTTTCGAGTTGTTTGTTTTTCGACGAATGGTGATTCTACTGCTTTTCTTTTCGAAGGCTTTAGTGTTTAAACAAGTTTGCATATGCGCCGTTCGACAGATGTTAGAAATGACGCTAACAACAGATTTTTCTTTGTACACAGAAAATCAAAGATACTTTCCAAACTGCAGCCATTTTATTTCCTTCCCGCCGAGCATTTTTAAAGCCAAACGAACAAATATTGAACAAAAACTAGAATCGACCGAAACTACCAATCCCTCATCTCCACAGACATATTTTTTTTATTTCGCATAAAAGTGTTTGTATTTTTTCTTATACTTGACATATGCGCATTATTTACGCAAAATAAAAAAGAGTTGTAAAAATATAAACCTAGAAATTTAAGATAAAAGATCTACACGAATATTAAAAAACAACAACAAAATGTTATTGTAAAATAGCGCAGATGCCCGTATGCAAAGGCATTCAAAATGACATCACCGGTAGGAAAAATAAAGACTTTGAAAAGGAGATCACATTAAAGACGAGAAAAGCGTTCGAGATCACGTAGAGGCGTGGATTACGTTTGGGGACACGTATGAGAAGGCGATCACGTTGGAGACGTCACATCGATAACGAGAGAATGAGGAAATAAATGTCGTTGTAGAAAACAAAAAGCAAGTTGAAGATCTTTTCTATTCTTGGTCTGCTTTGCGACTGGAAACAACAACGTGTTGGTTTCCAAACAACGTTACACTATTTCCAACTTTAGCCTCATAAAAGAACGTGAACATTATTTAAAGTTACAGCATCATAGCCCGATGAAAATGCGATCATAAGTGTGAAAACAAAACGAAAATCCTATTTCAAACCTTAGCGTGATATGTCATTTAAAATTCACCGCCTCTTTCATCTTTAAAACAGTTCATAATAAGTAATCGTTTAGTGCTATTCATTTGCATTTGTATTGTCCTATGTTTTTCTATATACATGCAATAGGTTCGTTGATATTAACAATCAGTGATTAAAGTGATTAATCTTTTATGACCCGAATTTTTATGTAGATAATCAAACAATATATATATGATTAATTTTAGATGGCAGCATACTCAATGTAAGCCATGGACAGTTACAATATGGAGGTATTTGGCATCATCCAGATACTAAACTAATTCGTACAAGGCGTGTTTGAATCAATTCCCGTTTTATTAATGCCGTTATATTCATTTAATTATTGCTGAACGAATTAGTTCAACCAGGTCATAAAGGGTTAAATAAGATATTTAAAAAAACTTCTTTAATTTGCTATCATTCGCTAGAAAGAAAGATAACGACGAAGCATAAACTAGAGGAGTAAAAAGGGAAAAGACGACTAATTAACAGCTTGGCTAGTTTACTTGCCTCCTAGCATTCTCTCTATTTCCTTTCCACCGTTAGCAACACTACAATTCTTATTATGATTATTTTATCCTATAGCCGCTTTTGTATATAAATGTAATTTATAGAAAGCAATACAATGTATAGGAATAACGGATAGACACTTGACCTAATGAAATAAGAATATTCACTTTTTCGTAATCAAATTTATATGTAAAATTTTAATGTTTCTTTAGAACATTGTATTGCATTTTTCAGAACATTCTATTGCATTTTTTAGAACATTGTATTGCCTTTTTAAAAATATTGTATTGCCTTTTTAAGAATATTGTATTGCATTTTTAGAACAATGTATTGCATTTTTTAGAATATTTTATTGCATTGTTTAGAATATTGTATTGCGTTTTTTAGAACATTGTATTGTATTTTTTAGAACATTTTATGAATTTTTTTGTATTGCCTTTTTTAGAACATTGTATTGTATATTTAGACCATTGTATTGTATTTTTTTAGAATATTGTATTGCATTTTTTAGAACAATGTATTGCATTTTTTAGAATATTTTATTGCATTGTTTAGAATATTGTATTGCGTTTTTTAGAACATTGCATTGTATTTTTTAGAACATTTTATGAATTTTTTTGTATTGTCTTTTTTAGAACATTGTATTGTATATTTAGAACATTGTATTGCATTTTTTAGAATATTGTATTGCCTTTTTTAGAACATTGTTTGCATTTTTAGAACATTGTATTGCATTTTTTAGAACATTGTTTGCATATCTTAAAGCATTGTTTTCATTTTTTATAACATTTTATGCACTTTTAGAACATTGTATTGTCTTTTTTAGAACATTGTATTGCATTTTTAGATCATTGTATTGAATTTTTAGAACATTGTATTGTATTTTTAGATCATTGTATTGCATTTTTAGAACATTGTATTGTATTTTTAGATCATTGTATTGCATTTTTAGATCATTGTATTGTATTTTTAGATCATTGTATTGCATTTTTAGAACATTGTATTGAATTTTTTAGAACATTGTATTGTATTTTTAGATCATTGTATTGCATTTTTAGAACATTGTATTGTATTTTTAGAACATTGTATTGTATTTTTAGAACATTGTATTGTATTTTTAGAACATTGTATTGTATTTTTTAGAACATTATATTGCATTTTTTAGAACATTGTATTGCATTTTTTAGAACATTGTATTGTATTTTTAGAACATTGTATTGTATTTTTTAGAACATTGTATTGTATTTTTTAGAACATTGTATTGCCTTTTTTAGAACATTATATTGCATTTTTTAGAACATTGTATTGCATTTTTTAGAACCTTGTATTGCATTTCTTAGAACATTGTATTGCCTTTTTTTTTTAGAATATTGTTTGCATTTTTTAGAACATTGTATTACATTTTTTAGAACATTGTATTACATTTTTTAGAACATTGTATTACATTTTTTAGAACATTGTTTGGATTGTTTAGAACATTGTTTGCATTGTTTAGAACATTGTTTGCATATCTTAAAGCATTGTTTTCATTTTTTATTGACATTTTATGCACTTTTAGAACCTTGTATTGCATTATTTAGAACATTGTATTGCATTTTTCAGAATCTTATATTGCATTTATTAGATCAATGGATTGCCTTTTTTAGAACATTGTATTGTATTTTTTAGAACCTTGTATGTCATATTTATAACATTGTATTGTATTTTTAAGAATATTTTATTGCGTTTTTTAGAACATTGTATTGGCTTTTTAGAACATTGTATTGCATTTTTTAGAACCTTGTTTAGCATTTTTTAAAACTTGGTATTGCACTTTTAGAACATTGTATAGCCTTATTTAGAATATTGTACTGTATTTTTTAGAACCGTGTATTGCATTTTTTAGAATATTGTATTGCATTTTTTAGAACATTGTATTGCCTTTTTTAGAACATTGTACTGCCTTTTTTAGAACATTGTATTGTATTTTTAGAATATTGTATTGCATTATTTAGAACATTGTATTACATTGTTTAGAACATTGTTTGCATATTTCATAACATTTTATGCAATTTTTTAGAAGATTGTATTGCACTTTAAGAACATGGTATTGTATTTTTTAGAACATTGTCGCATTTTTAGAACATTTGATGCATTTTTTATACCGTTGTATTGCCTTTTTTAGAACATTGTATTACATTTTTAGAACATTGCATTGTATTTTTTAGAACCTTGTTTGCATTTTTTAGAACATTCTATTGCATTTTTAGAACAATGTATTGAATTTTATAGAACTTTGTATTGTATTTTGGAGCATTGTATTGTATTTTTTAGAACATTATATTGCATTTTTTCGAACATTGTATTGTATTTTTTAAAACATTTTTTAGAACATTGTATTGCATTTTTTAGAACATTGTATTGCCATTTTTAGAACATAGTATTGCCTTTTTCAGAATCTTGTATTGCATTTTTTAGGACCTTTTAATGCATTTTTTAGAACATTGTATTGTATTTTTTAGAACATTGTATTGCATTTTAAGAACATTGTATTTAATTTTGTATTTTTTAGAACGTAGTTTACATTTTTTAGAATATTGTTTTGCATTTTTTAGAATATTTTATTGCATTTCTTTGCATATTTGATATCATTTTACGCATTTTTTAGAACATTGTATTTACTTTTTAGAACCTTGCTGTCATTTTTTAGACCCTTGTATTGCATTTTTAGAACATTGTATTGCATTTTTATACCTTTTTATTGCATTTTTAGAACATTGTATTGCATTTGTTTAGAACATTGTATTACATTTGTTTAGAACATTTTTACATCGCATTTTTTTAGAACATTGTTTGCATTTTTAGAGCATTGTATTGCATTTTTAGAACATTGTATTGCATTTTTTAGAACATTATATTGCATTTTTCAGAACATTGTATTGTATTTTTAGAACATTGTATTGCATTTTTTAGAACATTTTATTGCCTTTTTTAGAACATTGTATTGTATTTTTTAGAACATTGTATTGCATTTTTTAGAACATTGTATTGCATTTTTTAGAACATTGTATTGTATTTTTTAGAACATTGTATTGCATTTTTTAGAACATTGTATTGCATTTTTTAGAACATTGTATTGCATTTTTTAGAACATTATATTGCCTTTTTTAGAACATTGTATTGTATTTTTTAGAACATTATATTACATTTTTTAGAACATTATATTGCATTTTTTAGAACATTATATTGCATTTTTTAGAACATTGTATTGCATTTTTTAGAACATTTTATTGTATTTTTTAGAACATTGTATTGAATTTTTTAGAACATTGTATTGTATTTTTTAGAATATTGTATTGCATTTTTTAGAACATTATATTGCATTTTTTAGAACATTGTATTGCATTTTTTAGAACATTGTATTGTATTTTTTAGAACATTGTATTGCATTTTTTAGAACATTATATTGCATTTTTTAGAACATTGTATTGAATTTTTTAGAACATTGTATTGCATTTTTTAGAACATTGTATTGCATTTTTAGAACATTATATTGCATTTTTTAGAACATTGTATTGCATTTTTTAGAACATTGTATTGAATTTTTTAGAACATTGTATTGCATTTTTTAGAACATTGTATTGCATTTTTTAGAACATTATATTGCATTTTTTAGAACATTGTATTGTATTTTTTAGAACATTGTATTGCATTTTTTAGAACATTGTATTGTATTTTTTAGAACATTGTATTGCATTTTTTAGAACATTATATTGCATTTTTTAGAACATTGTATTGAATTTTTTAGAACATTGTATTGCATTTTTTAGAACATTGTATTGCATTTTTTAGAACATTGTATTGAATTTTTTAAAACATTGTATTGCATTTTTTAGAACATTGTATTGTATTTTTTAGAACATTGTATTGAATTTTTTAGAACATTGTATTGTATTTTTTAGAACATTGTATTGCATTTTTTAGAACATTGTATTGCATTTTTTAGAACATTGTATTGAATTTTTTTCAACATTGTATTGAATTTTTTAAAACATTGTATTGCATTTTTTAGAACATTGTATTGTATTTTTTAGAACATTATATTGCATTTTTTAGAACATTGTATTGTATTTTTTAGAACATTGTATTGCATTTTTTAGAACATTATATTGCATTTTTTTAGAACATTGTATTGAATTTTTTAGAACATTGTATTGAATTTTTTAGAACATTATATTGCATTTTTTAGAACATTATATTGCATTTTTTAGAACATTGTATTGCATTTTTTAGAACATTGTATTGAATTTTTTAGAACATTGTATTGCATTTTTTAGAACATTGTATTGCATTTTTTAGAACATTGTATTGCATTTTTTAGAAAATTGTATTGCATTTTTTAGAACATTGTATTGAATTTTTTAGAACATTATATTGCATTTTTTAGAACATTGTATTGCATTTTTTAGAACATTGTATTGAATTTTTTAGAACATTGTATTGAATTTTTTAGAACATGGTATTGCATTTTTTAGAACATTTTATTGTATTTTTTAGAACATTGTATTGCATTTTTTAGAACATTATATTGCATTTTTTAGAACATTATATTGCATTTTTTAGAACATTGTATTGCATTTTTTAGAACATTATATTGCATTTTTTTAGAACATTGTATTGAATTTTTTAGAACATTATATTGCATTTTTTAGAACATTGTATTGCATTTTTTAGAACATTGTATTGCATTTTTTAGAACATTATATTGCATTTTTTAGAAAATTGTATTGCATTTTTTAGAACATTGTATTGCATTTTTTAGAAAATTGTATTGCATTTTTTAGAAAATTGTATTGAATTTTTTAGAACATTATATTGCATTTTTTAGAACATTGTATTGCATTTTTTAGAACATTGTATTGAATTTTTTAGAACATTGTATTGAATTTTTTAGAACATGGTATTGAATTTTTTAGAACATTGTATTGCATTTTTTAGAACATTGTATTGCATTTTTTAGAACATTATATTGCATTTTTTAGAACATTATATTGCATTTTTTAGAACATTATATTGCATTTTTTAGAACATTGTATTGCATTTTTTAGAACATTATATTGCATTTTTTTAGAACATTGTATTGAATTTTTTAGAACATTGTATTGAATTTTTTAGAACATTATATTGCATTTTTTAGAACATTATATTGCATTTTTTAGAACATTGTATTGCATTTTTTAGAACATTATATTGCATTTTTTAGAACATTGTATTGAATTTTTTAGAACATTGTATTGCATTTTTTAGAACATTGTATTGAATTTTTTAGAACATTGTATTGCATTTTTTAGAACATTGTATTGCATTTTTTAGAACATTGTATTGCATTTTTTAGAACATTGTATTGCATTTTTTAGAACATTATATTGCATTTTTTAGAACATTGTATTGAATTTTTTAGAACATTATATTGCATTTTTTTAGAACATTGTATTGAATTTTTTAGAACATTGTATTGAATTTTTTAGAACATTATATTGCATTTTTTAGAACATTATATTGCATTTTTTAGAACATTGTATTGCATTTTTTAGAACATTATATTGCATTTTTTAGAACATTGTATTGAATTTTTTAGAACATTGTATTGCATTTTTTAGAACATTGTATTGAATTTTTTAGAACATTGTATTGCATTTTTTAGAACATTGTATTGCATTTTTTAGAACATTGTATTGCATTTTTTAGAAAATTGTATTGCATTTTTTAGAACATTGTATTGAATTTTTTAGAACATTGTATTGCATTTTTTAGAACATTGTATTGAATTTTTTAGAACATTGTATTGCATTTTTTAGAACATTGTATTGCATTTTTTAGAACATGGTATTGCATTTTTTAGAACATTGTATTGCATTTTTTAGAACATTGTATTGCATTTTTTAGAACATTGTATTGCATTTTTTAGAACATTGTATTGAATTTTTTAGAACATTGTATTGCATTTTTTAGAACATTGTATTGCATTTTTTAGAACATTGTATTGCATTTTTTAGAACATTGTATTGCATTTTTAGAACATTGTATTGCCTTTTTTAGAACATTGTATTGAATTTTTTAGAACATTATATTGCATTTTTTAGAACATTGTATTGAATTTTTTAGAACATTGTATTGCATTTTTTAGAACATTATATTGCATTTTTTAGAACATTGTATTGCATTTTTTAGAACATTGTATTGAATTTTTTAGAACATTGTATTGAATTTTTTAGAACATGGTATTGAATTTTTTAGAACATTGTATTGCATTTTTTAGAACATTGTATTGCATTTTTTAGAACATTATATTGCATTTTTTAGAACATTATATTGCATTTTTTAGAACATTATATTGCATTTTTTAGAACATTGTATTGCATTTTTTAGAACATTATATTGCATTTTTTTAGAACATTGTATTGAATTTTTTAGAACATTGTATTGAATTTTTTAGAACATTATATTGCATTTTTTAGAACATTATATTGCATTTTTTAGAACATTGTATTGCATTTTTTAGAACATTGTATTGAATTTTTTAGAACATTGTATTGCATTTTTTAGAACATTGTATTGCATTTTTTAGAACATTGTATTGCATTTTTTAGAAAATTGTATTGCATTTTTTAGAACATTGTATTGAATTTTTTAGAACATTGTATTGCATTTTTTAGAACATTGTATTGCATTTTTTAGAACATTGTATTGAATTTTTTAGAACATTGTATTGCATTTTTTAGAACATGGTATTGCATTTTTTAGAACATTGTATTGCATTTTTTAGAACATTGTATTGCATTTTTTAGAACATTGTATTGAATTTTTTAGAACATTGTATTGCATTTTTTAGAACATTGTATTGCATTTTTTAGAACATTGTATTGCATTTTTTAGAACATTGTATTGCATTTTTTAGAACATTGTATTGCATTTTTAGAACATTGTATTGCCTTTTTTAGAACATTATATTGCATTTTTTAGAACATTATATTGAATTTTTTAGAACATTGTATTGAATTTTTTAGAACATTATATTGCATTTTTTAGAACATTGTATTGCATTTTTTAGAACATTGTATTGAATTTTTTAGAACATTGTATTGCATTTTTTAGAACATTGTATTGCATTTTTTAGAACATTGTATTGCATTTTTTAGAACATTGTATTGCATTTTTTAGAACATTGTATTGAATTTTTTAGAACATTGTATTGCATTTTTTAGAACATTGTATTGCATTTTTTAGAACATTGTATTGAATTTTTTAGAACATTGTATTGCATTTTTTAGAACATTGTATTGAATTTTTTAGAACATTGTATTGCATTTTTTAGAACATTATATTGCATTTTTTAGAACATTATATTGCATTTTTTAGAACATTATATTGCATTTTTTAGAACATTGTATTGCATTTTTTAGAACATTATATTGCATTTTTTTAGAACATTGTATTGAATTTTTTAGAACATTGTATTGAATTTTTTAGAACATTATATTGCATTTTTTAGAACATTATATTGCATTTTTTAGAACATTGTATTGCATTTTTTAGAACATTGTATTGAATTTTTTAGAACATTGTATTGCATTTTTTAGAACATTGTATTGCATTTTTTAGAACATTGTATTGCATTTTTTAGAAAATTGTATTGCATTTTTTAGAACATTGTATTGAATTTTTTAGAACATTATATTGCATTTTTTAGAACATTGTATTGCATTTTTTAGAACATTGTATTGAATTTTTTAGAACATTGTATTGCATTTTTTAGAACATGGTATTGCATTTTTTAGAACATTGTATTGCATTTTTTAGAACATCGTATTGCATTTTTTACAACATTGTATTGAATTTTTTAGAACATTGTATTGCATTTTTTAGAACATTGTATTGCATTTTTTAGAACATTGTATTGCATTTTTTAGAACATTGTATTGCATTTTTTAGAACATTGTATTGCATTTTTAGCACATTGTATTGCCTTTTTTAGAACATTGTATTGCATTTTTTAGAACATTGTATTGCATTTTTTAGAACATTGTATTGAATTTTTTAGAACATTGTATTGCATTTTTTAGAACATTGTATTGCATTTTTTAGAACATTATATTGAATTTTTTAGAACATTGTATTGAATTTTTTAGAACATTGTATTGAATTTTTTAGAACATTGTATTGAATTTTTTAGAACATTATATTGCATTTTTTAGAACATTGTATTGCATTTTTTAGAACATTATATTGCATTTTTTAGAACATTATATTGAATTTTTTAGAACATTGTATTGAATTTTTTAGAACATTATATTGCATTTTTTAGAACATTGTATTGCATTTTTTAGAACATTGTATTGAATTTTTTAGAACATTGTATTGCATTTTTTAGAACATTGTATTGCATTTTTTAGAACATTGTATTGCATTTTTTAGAACATTGTATTGCATTTTTTAGAACATTGTATTGAATTTTTTAGAACATTGTATTGCATTTTTTAGAACATTGTATTGCATTTTTTAGAACATTGTATTGAATTTTTTAGAACATTGTATTGCATTTTTTAGAACATTGTATTGAATTTTTTAGAACATTGTATTGCATTTTTTAGAACATTATATTGCATTTTTTAGAACATTATATTGCATTTTTTAGAACATTATATTGCATTTTTTAGAACATTGTATTGCATTTGTTAGAACATTATATTGCATTTTTTTAGAACATTGTATTGAATTTTTTAGAACATTGTATTGAATTTTTTAGAACATTATATTGCATTTTTTAGAACATTATATTGCATTTTTTAGAACATTGTATTGCATTTTTTAGAACATTGTATTGAATTTTTTAGAACATTGTATTGCATTTTTTAGAACATTGTATTGCATTTTTTAGAACATTGTATTGCATTTTTTAGAACATTGTATTGCATTTTTTAGAACATTGTATTGAATTTTTTAGAACATTATATTGCATTTTTTAGAACATTGTATTGCATTTTTTAGAACATTGTATTGAATTTTTTAGAACATTGTATTGCATTTTTTAGAACATGGTATTGCATTTTTTAGAACATTGTATTGCATTTTTTAGAACATTGTATTGCATTTTTTAGAACATTGTATTGAATTTTTTAGAACATTGTATTGCATTTTTTAGAACATTGTATTGCATTTTTTAGAACATTGTATTGCATTTTTTAGAACATTGTATTGCATTTTTTAGAACATTGTATTGAATTTTTTAGAACATTGTATTGCATTTTTTAGAACATTATATTGCATTTTTTAGAACATTGTATTGCATTTTTTAGAACATTGTATTGCATTTTTTAGAACATTGTATTGAATTTTTTAGAACATTGTATTGCATTTTTTAGAACATTGTATTGCATTTTTTAGAACATTGTATTGCATTTTTTAGAACATTGTATTGAATTTTTTAGAACATTGTATTGCATTTTTTAGAACATTGTATTGAATTTTTTAGAACATTGTATTGCATTTTTTAGAACATGGTATTGCATTTTTTAGAACATTGTATTGCATTTTTTAGAACATTGTATTGAATTTTTTAGAACATTATATTGAATTTTTTAGAACATTGTATTGTATTTTTTAGAACATTGTATTGCATTTTTTAGAACATTGTATTGCATTTTTTAGAACATTGTATTGAATTTTTTAGAACATTGTATTGCATTTTTTAGAACATTGTATTGCATTTTTTAGAACATTATATTGCATTTTTTAGAACATTGTATTGCATTTTTTAGAACATTGTATTGCATTTTTTAGAACATTGTATTGAATTTTTTAGAACATTATATTGCATTTTTTAGAACATTGTATTGAATTTTTTAGAACATTTTATTGCATTTTTTAGAACATTGTATTGCATTTTTTAGAACATTGTATTGAATTTTTTAGAACATTGTATTGTATTTTTTAGAACATTTTATTGAATTTTTTAGAACATTGTATTGTATTTTTTAGAACATTTTATTGAATTTTTTAGAACATTGTATTGAATTTTTTAGAACATTGTATTGAATTTTTTAGAACATTGTATTGAATTTTTTAGAACATTGTATTGTATTTTTTAGAACATTGTATTGCATTTTTTAGAACATTGTATTGAATTTTTTAGAACATTGTATTGCATTTTTTAGAACATTGTATTGCATTTTTTAGAACATTATATTGCATTTTTTAGAACATTGTATTGTATTTTTTAGAACATTGTATTGCATTTTTTAGAACATTGTATTGCATTTTTTAGAACATTGTATTGCATTTTTTAGAACATTATATTGCATTTTTTAGAACATTTTATTGCATTTTTTAGAACATTGTATTGCATTTTTTAGAACATTGTATTGCATTTTTTAGAGCATTGTATTGAATTTTTTAGAACATTGTATTGCATTTTTTAGAACATGGTATTGCATTTTTTAGAACATTGTATTGCATTTTTTAGAACATTGTATTGAATTTTTTAGAACATTATATTGAATTTTTTAGAACATTGTATTGTATTTTTTAGAACATTGTATTGCATTTTTTAGAACATTGTAATGCATTTTTTAGAACATTGTATTGAATTTTTTAGAACATTGTATTGCATTTTTTAGAACATTGTATTGCATTTTTTAGAACATTATATTGCATTTTTTAGAACATTGTATTGCATTTTTTAGAACATTGTATTGCATTTTTTAGAACATTGTATTGAATTTTTTAGAACATTATATTGCATTTTTTAGAACATTGTATTGAATTTTTTAGAACATTATATTGCATTTTTTAGAACATTGTATTGAATTTTTTAGAACATTTTATTGCATTTTTTAGAACATTGTATTGAATTTTTTAGAACATTGTATTGCATTTTTTAGAACATGGTATTGCATTTTTTAGAACATTGTATTGCATTTTTTAGAACATTGTATTGAATTTTTTAGAACATTATATTGAATTTTTTAGAACATTGTATTGTATTTTTTAGAACATTGTATTGCATTTTTTAGAACATTGTATTGCATTTTTTAGAACATTGTATTGAATTTTTTAGAACATTGTATTGCATTTTTTAGAACATTGTATTGCATTTTTTAGAACATTATATTGCATTTTTTAGAACATTGTATTGCATTTTTTAGAACATTGTATTGCATTTTTTAGAACATTGTATTGAATTTTTTAGAACATTATATTGCATTTTTTAGAACATTGTATTGAATTTTTTAGAACATTATATTGCATTTTTTAGAACATTGTATTGAATTTTTTAGAACATTTTATTGCATTTTTTAGAACATTGTATTGCATTTTTTAGAACATTGTATTGAATTTTTTAGAACATTGTATTGTATTTTTTAGAACATTTTATTGAATTTTTTAGAACATTGTATTGTATTTTTTAGAACATTTTATTGAATTTTTTAGAACATTGTATTGAATTTTTTAGAACATTGTATTGAATTTTTTAGAACATTGTATTGAATTTTTTAGAACATTGTATTGTATTTTTTAGAACATTGTATTGCATTTTTTAGAACATTGTATTGAATTTTTTAGAACATTGTATTGCATTTTTTAGAACATTGTATTGCATTTTTTAGAACATTATATTGCATTTTTTAGAACATTGTATTGTATTTTTTAGAACATTGTATTGCATTTTTTAGAACATTGTATTGCATTTTTTAGAACATTGTATTGCATTTTTTAGAACATTATATTGCATTTTTTAGAACATTTTATTGCATTTTTAGAACATTGTATTGCATTTTTTAGATTATTGTATTGCATTTTTTAGAACATTGTATTGCATTTTTTAGAACATTGTATTGCATTTTTTAGAACATTGTATTGCATTATTTAGAACATTGTATTGCATTTTTAGAACATTGTATTGCATTTTTTAGAACATTATATTGCATTTTTTAGAACATTTTATTGCATTTTTTAGAACATTATATTGCATTTTTTAGAACATTGTATTGCATTTTTTAGAACAATGTATTGCATTTTTTAGAACATTGTATTGCATTTTTTAGAACATTGTATTGCATTTTTTAGAACATTGTATTGAATTTTTTAGAACATTGTATTGCATTTTTTAGAACATTATATTGCATTTTTTAGAACATTGTATTGCATTTTTTAGAACATTATATTGCATTTTTTAGAACATTGTATTGCATTTTTTAGAACATTATATTGCATTTTTTAGAACATTGTATTGCATTTTTTAGAACAATGTATTGCATTTTTTAGAACATTGTATTGAATTTTTTAGAACATTGTATTGTATTTTTTAGAACATTGTATTGCATTTTTTAGAACATTGTATTGCATTTTTTAGAACATTGTATTGCATTTTTTAGAACATTGTATTGCATTTTTTAGAACATTATATTGCATTTTTTAGAACATTGTATTGCATTTTTTAGAACATTGTATTGCATTTTTTAGAACATTGTATTGCATTTTTTAGAACATTGTATTGCATTTTTTAGAACATTGTATTGCATTTTTTAGAACATTATATTGCCTTTTTTAGAACATTGTATTGTATTTTTTAGAACATTATATTACATTTTTTAGAACATTATATTGCATTTTTTAGAACATTATATTGCATTTTTTAGAACATTGTATTGCATTTTTTAGAACATTTTATTGTATTTTTTAGAACATTGTATTGAATTTTTTAGAACATTGTATTGTATTTTTTAGAACATTGTATTGAATTTTTTAGAACATTGTATTGTATTTTTTAGAATATTGTATTGCATTTTTTAGAACATTATATTGCATTTTTTAGAACATTGTATTGCATTTTTTAGAATATTGTATTGCATTTTTTAGAACATTATATTGCATTTTTTAGAACATTGTATTGAATTTTTTAGAACATTGTATTGCATTTTTTAGAACATTGTATTGCATTTTTTAGAACATTGTATTGAATTTTTTAGAACATTGTATTGCATTTTTTAGAACATTGTATTGAATTTTTTAGAACATTGTATTGCATTTTTTAGAACATGGTAT
This sequence comes from Euprymna scolopes, assembly GCF_053919585.1. Taxonomy (NCBI): domain Eukaryota; kingdom Metazoa; phylum Mollusca; class Cephalopoda; order Sepiida; family Sepiolidae; genus Euprymna; species Euprymna scolopes. Next base: position 113,362,500 of record NC_136496.1, read on the forward strand.
TGCATTTTTTAGAACATTGTATTGCATTTTTTAGAACATTGTATTGAATTTTTTAGAACATTATATTGAATTTTTTAGAACATTGTATTGTATTTTTTAGAACATTGTATTGCATTTTTTAGAACATTGTATTGCATTTTTTAGAACATTGTATTGAATTTTTTAGAACATTGTATTGCATTTTTTAGAACATTGTATTGCATTTTTTAGAACATTATATTGCATTTTTTAGAACATTGTATTGCATTTTTTAGAACATTGTATTGCATTTTTTAGAACATTGTATTGAATTTTTTAGAACATTATATTGCATTTTTTAGAACATTGTATTGAATTTTTTAGAACATTTTATTGCATTTTTTAGAACATTGTATTGCATTTTTTAGAACATTGTATTGAATTTTTTAGAACATTGTATTGTATTTTTTAGAACATTTTATTGAATTTTTTAGAACATTGTATTGTATTTTTTAGAACATTTTATTGAATTTTTTAGAACATTGTATTGAATTTTTTAGAACATTGTATTGAATTTTTTAGAACATTGTATTGAATTTTTTAGAACATTGTATTGTATTTTTTAGAACATTGTATTGCATTTTTTAGAACATTGTATTGAATTTTTTAGAACATTGTATTGCATTTTTTAGAACATTGTATTGCATTTTTTAGAACATTATATTGCATTTTTTAGAACATTGTATTGTATTTTTTAGAACATTGTATTGCATTTTTTAGAACATTGTATTGCATTTTTTAGAACATTGTATTGCATTTTTTAGAACATTATATTGCATTTTTTAGAACATTTTATTGCATTTTTTAGAACATTGTATTGCATTTTTTAGAACATTGTATTGCATTTTTTAGAACATTGTATTGAATTTTTTAGAACATTGTATTGCATTTTTTAGAACATGGTATTGCATTTTTTAGAACATTTTATTGCATTTTTTAGAACATTGTATTGAATTTTTTAGAACATTATATTGAATTTTTTAGAACATTGTATTGTATTTTTTAGAACATTGTATTGCATTTTTTAGAACATTGTATTGCATTTTTTAGAACATTGTATTGAATTTTTTAGAACATTGTATTGCATTTTTTAGAACATTGTATTGCATTTTTTAGAACATTATATTGCATTTTTTAGAACATTGTATTGCATTTTTTAGAACATTGTATTGCATTTTTTAGAACATTGTATTGAATTTTTTAGAACATTATATTGCATTTTTTAGAACATTGTATTGAATTTTTTAGAACATTATATTGCATTTTTTAGAACATTGTATTGAATTTTTTAGAACATTTTATTGCATTTTTTAGAACATTGTATTGAATTTTTTAGAACATTGTATTGCATTTTTTAGAACATGGTATTGCATTTTTTAGAACATTGTATTGCATTTTTTAGAACATTGTATTGAATTTTTTAGAACATTATATTGAATTTTTTAGAACATTGTATTGTATTTTTTAGAACATTGTATTGCATTTTTTAGAACATTGTATTGCATTTTTTAGAACATTGTATTGAATTTTTTAGAACATTGTATTGCATTTTTTAGAACATTGTATTGCATTTTTTAGAACATTATATTGCATTTTTTAGAACATTGTATTGCATTTTTTAGAACATTGTATTGCATTTTTAAGAACATTGTATTGAATTTTTTAGAACATTATATTGCATTTTTTAGAACATTGTATTGAATTTTTTAGAACATTATATTGCATTTTTTAGAACATTGTATTGAATTTTTTAGAACATTTTATTGCATTTTTTAGAACATTGTATTGCATTTTTTAGAACATTGTATTGAATTTTTTAGAACATTGTATTGTATTTTTTAGAACATTTTATTGAATTTTTTAGAACATTGTATTGTATTTTTTAGAACATTTTATTGAATTTTTTAGAACATTGTATTGAATTTTTTAGAACATTGTATTGAATTTTTTAGAACATTGTATTGCATTTTTAGAACATTGTATTGCATTTTTTAGAACATTATATTGCATTTTTTAGAACATTTTATTGCATTTTTTAGAACATTATATTGCATTTTTTAGAACATTGTATTGCATTTTTTAGAACAATGTATTGCATTTTTTAGAACATTGTATTGCATTTTTTAGAACATTGTATTGCATTTTTTAGAACATTGTATTGAATCTTTTAGAACATTGTATTGCATTTTTTAGAACATTATATTGCATTTTTTAGAACATTGTATTGCATTTTTTAGAACATTATATTGCATTTTTTAGAACATTGTATTGCATTTTTTAGAACATTATATTGCATTTTTTAGAACATTGTATTGCATTTTTTAGAACAATGTATTGCATTTTTTAGAACATTGTATTGAATTTTTTAGAACATTGTATTGTATTTTTTAGAACATTGTATTGCATTTTTTAGAACATTGTATTGCATTTTTTAGAACATTGTATTGCATTTTTTAGAACATTGTATTGCATTTTTTAGAACATTATATTGCATTTTTTAGAACATTGTATTGCATTTTTTAGAACATTGTATTGCATTTTTTAGAACATTATATTGCATTTTTTAGAACATTTTATTGCATTTTTTAGAACATTGTATTGCATTTTTTAGAACATTATATTGCATTTTTTAGAACATTGTATTGCATTTTTTAGAACATTGTATTGCATTTTTTAGAACATTGTATTGCATTTTTTAAAACATTGTATTGCATTTTTTAGAACATTGTATTGCATTTTTTAGAACATTGTATTGCATTTTTTAGAACATTGTATTGCCTTTTTTAGAACATTGTATTGCATTTTTTAGAACATTATATTGCATTTTTTAGAACATTGTATTGCATTTTTTAGAACATTGTATTGCATTTTTTAGAACATTGTATTGCATTTTTTAGAACATTGTATTGCATTTTTTAGAACATTGTATTGCATTTTTTAGAACATTATATTGCCTTTTTTAGAACATTGTATTGTATTTTTTAGAACATTATATTACATTTTTTAGAACATTATATTGCATTTTTTAGAACATTATATTGCATTTTTTAGAACATTGTATTGCATTTTTTAGAACATTTTATTGTATTTTTTAGAACATTGTATTGAATTTTTTAGAACATTGTATTGTATTTTTTAGAACATTGTATTGAATTTTTTAGAACATTGTATTGTATTTTTTAGAATATTGTATTGCATTTTTTAGAACATTATATTGCATTTTTTAGAACATTGTATTGCATTTTTAGAATATTGTATTGCATTTTTTAGAACATTATATTGCATTTTTTAGAACATTGTATTGCATTTTTTAGAACATTGTATTGTATTTTTTAGAACATTGTATTGCATTTTTTAGAACATTATATTGCATTTTTTAGAACATTGTATTGAATTTTTTAGAACATTGTATTGCATTTTTTAGAACATTGTATTGCATTTTTTAGAACATTATATTGCATTTTTTAGAACATTGTATTGCATTTTTTAGAACATTATATTGCATTTTTTAGAACATTGTATTGCATTTTTAGAACATTTTATTGCATTTTTTAGAACATTGTATTGCATTTTTTAGAACATTGTATTGAATTTTTTAGAACATTGTATTGCATTTTTTAGAACATTATATTGCATTTTTTAGAACATTGTATTGCATTTTTTAGAACATTGTATTGCATTTTTTAGAACATTGTATTGCATTTTTTCGAACATTTTATTGTATTTTTTAGAACATTGTATTGAATTTTTTAGAACATTGTATTGTATTTTTTAGAACATTGTATTGAATTTTTTAGAACATTGTATTGTATTTTTTAGAATATTGTATTGCATTTTTTAGAACATTATATTGCATTTTTTAGAACATTGTATTGCATTTTTTAGAACATTGTATTGTATTTTTTAGAACATTGTATTGCATTTTTTAGAACATTATATTGCATTTTTTAGAACATTGTATTGCATTTTTTAGAACATTGTATTGCATTTTTTAGAACATTGTATTGCATTTTTAGAACATTGTATTGCATTTTTTAGAACATTATATTGCATTTTTTAGAACATTTTATTGCATTTTTTAGAACATTATATTGCATTTTTTAGAACATTGTATTGCATTTTTTAGAACAATGTATTGCATTTTTTAGAACATTGTATTGCATTTTTTAGAACATTGTATTGCATTTTTTAGAACATTGTATTGAATCTTTTAGAACATTGTATTGCATTTTTTAGAACATTATATTGCATTTTTTAGAACATTGTATTGCATTTTTTAGAACATTATATTGCATTTTTTAGAACATTGTATTGCATTTTTTAGAACATTATATTGCATTTTTTAGAACATTGTATTGCATTTTTTAGAACAATGTATTGCATTTTTTAGAACATTGTATTGAATTTTTTAGAACATTGTATTGTATTTTTTAGAACATTGTATTGCATTTTTTAGAACATTGTATTGCATTTTTTAGAACATTGTATTGCATTTTTTAGAACATTGTATTGCATTTTTTAGAACATTATATTGCATTTTTTAGAACATTGTATTGCATTTTTTAGAACATTGTATTGCATTTTTTAGAACATTATATTGCATTTTTTAGAACATTTTATTGCATTTTTTAGAACATTGTATTGCATTTTTTAGAACATTATATTGCATTTTTTAGAACATTGTATTGCATTTTTTAGAACATTGTATTGCATTTTTTAGAACATTGTATTGCATTTTTTAAAACATTGTATTGCATTTTTTAGAACATTGTATTGCATTTTTTAGAACATTGTATTGCATTTTTTAGAACATTGTATTGCCTTTTTTAGAACATTGTATTGCATTTTTTAGAACATTATATTGCATTTTTTAGAACATTGTATTGCATTTTTTAGAACATTGTATTGCATTTTTTAGAACATTGTATTGCATTTTTTAGAACATTGTATTGCATTTTTTAGAACATTGTATTGCATTTTTTAGAACATTATATTGCCTTTTTTAGAACATTGTATTGTATTTTTTAGAACATTATATTACATTTTTTAGAACATTATATTGCATTTTTTAGAACATTATATTGCATTTTTTAGAACATTGTATTGCATTTTTTAGAACATTTTATTGTATTTTTTAGAACATTGTATTGAATTTTTTAGAACATTGTATTGTATTTTTTAGAACATTGTATTGAATTTTTTAGAACATTGTATTGTATTTTTTAGAATATTGTATTGCATTTTTTAGAACATTATATTGCATTTTTTAGAACATTGTATTGCATTTTTAGAATATTGTATTGCATTTTTTAGAACATTATATTGCATTTTTTAGAACATTGTATTGCATTTTTTAGAACATTGTATTGTATTTTTTAGAACATTGTATTGCATTTTTTAGAACATTATATTGCATTTTTTAGAACATTGTATTGAATTTTTTAGAACATTGTATTGCATTTTTTAGAACATTGTATTGCATTTTTTAGAACATTATATTGCATTTTTTAGAACATTGTATTGCATTTTTTAGAACATTATATTGCATTTTTTAGAACATTGTATTGCATTTTTAGAACATTTTATTGCATTTTTTAGAACATTGTATTGCATTTTTTAGAACATTGTATTGAATTTTTTAGAACATTGTATTGCATTTTTTAGAACATTATATTGCATTTTTTAGAACATTGTATTGCATTTTTTAGAACATTGTATTGCATTTTTTAGAACATTGTATTGCATTTTTTCGAACATTTTATTGTATTTTTTAGAACATTGTATTGAATTTTTTAGAACATTGTATTGTATTTTTTAGAACATTGTATTGAATTTTTTAGAACATTGTATTGTATTTTTTAGAATATTGTATTGCATTTTTTAGAACATTATATTGCATTTTTTAGAACATTGTATTGCATTTTTTAGAACATTGTATTGTATTTTTTAGAACATTGTATTGCATTTTTTAGAACATTATATTGCATTTTTTAGAACATTGTATTGCATTTTTTAGAACATTGTATTGCATTTTTTAGAACATTGTATTGCATTTTTTAGAACATTATATTGCATTTTTTAGAACATTGTATTGCATTTTTTAGAACATTATATTGCATTTTTTAGAACATTGTATTGCATTTTTTAGAACATTGTATTGAATTTTTTAGAACATTTTATTGCATTTTTTAGAACAATGTATTGCATTTTTTAGAACATTGTATTGAATTTTTTAGAACATTGTATTGCATTTTTTAGAACATTGTATTGCATTTTTTAGAACATTGTATTGCATTTTTTAGAACATTTTATTGCATTTTTTAGAACAATGTATTGCATTTTTTAGAACATTATATTGCATTTTTTAGAACATTGTATTGCATTTTTTAGAACATTGTATTGCATTTTTTAGAACATTGTATTGCATTTTTTAGAACATTATATTGCATTTTTTAGAACAATGTATTGCATTTTTTAGAACATTGTATTGAATTTTTTAGAACATTGTATTGTATTTTTTAGAACATTGTATTGCATTTTTTAGAACATTGTATTGCATTTTTTAGAACATTGTATTGCATTTTTTAGAACATTATATTGCATTTTTTAGAACATTTTATTGCATTTTTTAGAACATTGTATTGCATTTTTTAGAACATTATATTGCATTTTTTAGAACATTGTATTGCATTTTTTAGAACATTGTATTGCATTTTTTAGAACAATGTATTGCATTTTTTAGAACATTGTATTGCATTTTTTAGAACATTGTATTGCATTTTTTAGAACATTGTATTGAATTTTTTAGAACATTGTATTGTATTTTTTAGAATATTGTATTGCATTTTTTAGAACATTATATTGCATTTTTTAGAACATTGTATTGCATTTTTTAGAACATTGTATTGCATTTTTTAGAACATTGTATTGAATTTTTTAGAACATTGTATTGCATTTTTTAGAACATTGTATTGCATTTTTTAGAACATTGTATTGCATTTTTTAGAACATTATATTGCATTTTTTAGAACATTGTATTGCATTTTTTAGAACAATGTATTGCATTTTTTAGAACATTGTATTGAATTTTTTAGAACATTGTATTGCATTTTTTAGAACATTGTATTGAATTTGTAGAACATTATATTGCATTTTTTAGAACATTATATTGCATTTTTTAGAACATTGTATTGCATTTTTTAGAACATTGTATTGCATTTTTTAGAACATTATATTGCATTTTTTAGACCATTGTATTGCATTTTTTAGAACATTGTATTGCATTTTTTAGAACATTGTATTGCATTTTTTAGAACATTATATTGCATTTTTTAGAACATTGTATTGCATTTTTTAGAACAATGTATTGCATTTTTTAGAACATTGTATTGAATTTTTTAGAACATTGTATTGCATTTTTTAGAACATTGTATTGCATTTTTTAGAACATTGTATTGAATTTTTAGAACATTATATTGCATTTTTTAGAACATTATATTGCATTTTTTAGAACATTGTATTGCATTTTTTAGAACATTGTATTGCATTTTTTAGAACATTATATTGCATTTTTTAGAACATTGTATTGCATTTTTTAGAACATTATATTGCATTTTTTAGAACATTGTATTGCATTTTTTAGAACATTATATTGCATTTTTTAGAACATTGTATTGCATTTTTTAGAACATTGTATTGCATTTTTTAGAACATTGTATTGCATTTTTTAGAACATTATATTGCATTTTTTAGAACATTATATTGCATTTTTTAGAACATTGTATTGCATTTTTTAGAACATTATATTGCATTATTTAGAACATTGTATTGCATTTTTTAGAACATTATATTGCATTTTTTAGAACATTGTATTGCATTTTTTAGAACATTGTATTGCATTTTTTAAAACATTGTATTGCATTTTTTAGAACATTGTATTGCATTTTTTAGAACATTGTATTGAATTTTTTAGAACATTGTATTGCATTTTTTAGAACATTGTATTGCATTTTTTAGAACATTGTATTGCATTTTTTAGAACATTATATTGCATTTTTTAGAACATTGTATTGCATTTTTTAGAACATTGTATTGCATTTTTTAGAACATTGTATTGCATTTTTTTAGAACATTGTATTGAATTTTTTAGAACATTGTATTGCATTTTTTAGAACATTGTATTGAATTTTTAGAACATTATATTGCATTTTTTAGAACATTGTATTGCATTTTTTAGAACATTGTATTGTATTTGTTTAGAACATTGTATTGCATTTTTTAGAACAATGTATTGCATTTTTTAGAACATTGTATTGCATTTTTTAGAACATTGTATTGAATTTTTAGAACATTATATTGCATTTTTTAGAACATTATATGGCATTTTTTAGAACATTGTATTGCATTTTTTAGAACATTGTATTGCATTTTTTAGAACATTATATTGCATTTTTTAGAACATTGTATTGCATTTTTTAGAACATTGTATTGCATTTTTTAGAACATTGTATTGCATTTTTTAGAACATTATATTGCATTTTTTAGAACATTGTATTGCATTTTTTAGAACAATGTATTGCATTTTTTAGAACATTGTATTGAATTTTTTAGAACATTGTATTGCATTTTTTAGAACATTGTATTGCATTTTTTAGAACATTGTATTGAATTTTTAGAACATTATATTGCATTTTTTAGAACATTATATTGCATTTTTTAGAACATTGTATTGCATTTTTTAGAACATTGTATTGCATTTTTTAGAACATTATATTGCATTTTTTAGAACATTGTATTGCATTTTTTAGAACATTATATTGCATTTTTTAGAACATTGTATTGCATTTTTTAGAACATTATATTGCATTTTTTAGAACATTGTATTGCATTTTTTAGAACATTGTATTGCATTTTTTAGAACATTGTATTGCATTTTTTAGAACATTATATTGCATTTTTTAGAACATTATATTGCATTTTTTAGAACATTGTATTGCATTTTTTAGAACATTATATTGCATTATTTAGAACATTGTATTGCATTTTTTAGAACATTATATTGCATTTTTTAGAACATTGTATTGCATTTTTTAGAACATTGTATTGCATTTTTTAAAACATTGTATTGCATTTTTTAGAACATTGTATTGAATTTTTTAGAACATTGTATTGCATTTTTTAGAACATTGTATTGCATTTTTTAGAACATTGTATTGCATTTTTTAGAACATTATATTGCATTTTTTAGAACATTGTATTGCATTTTTTAGAACATTGTATTGCATTTTTTAGAACATTGTATTGCATTTTTTTAGAACATTGTATTGAATTTTTTAGAACATTGTATTGCATTTTTTAGAACATTGTATTGAATTTTTAGAACATTATATTGCATTTTTTAGAACATTGTATTGCATTTTTTAGAACATTGTATTGTATTTGTTTAGAACATTGTATTGCATTTTTTAGAACAATGTATTGCATTTTTTAGAACATTGTATTGCATTTTTTAGAACATTGTATTGAATTTTTAGAACATTATATTGCATTTTTTAGAACATTATATGGCATTTTTTAGAACATTGTATTGCATTTTTTAGAACATTGTATTGCATTTTTTAGAACATTATATTGCATTTTTTAGAACATTGTATTGCATTTTTTAGAACATTGTATTGCATTTTTTAGAACATTGTATTGCATTTTTTAGAACATTATATTGCATTTTTTAGAACATTGTATTGCATTTTTTAGAACAATGTATTGCATTTTTTAGAACATTGTATTGAATTTTTTAGAACATTGTATTGCATTTTTTAGAACATTGTATTGCATTTTTTAGAACATTGTATTGAATTTTTAGAACATTATATTGCATTTTTTAGAACATTATATTGCATTTTTTAGAACATTGTATTGCATTTTTTAGAACATTGTATTGCATTTTTTAGAACATTATATTGCATTTTTTAGAACATTGTATTGCATTTTTTAGAACATTATATTGCATTTTTTAGAACATTGTATTGCATTTTTTAGAACATTATATTGCATTTTTTAGAACATTGTATTGCATTTTTTAGAACATTGTATTGCATTTTTTAGAACATTGTATTGCATTTTTTAGAACATTATATTGCATTTTTTAGAACATTATATTGCATTTTTTAGAACATTGTATTGCATTTTTTAGAACATTATATTGCATTATTTAGAACATTGTATTGCATTTTTTAGAACATTATATTGCATTTTTTAGAACATTGTATTGCATTTTTTAGAACATTGTATTGCATTTTTTAAAACATTGTATTGCATTTTTTAGAACATTGTATTGCATTTTTTAGAACATTGTATTGAATTTTTTAGAACATTGTATTGCATTTTTTAGAACATTGTATTGCATTTTTTAGAACATTGTATTGCATTTTTTAGAACATTATATTGCATTTTTTAGAACATTGTATTGCATTTTTTAGAACATTGTATTGCATTTTTTAGAACATTGTATTGCATTTTTTTAGAACATTGTATTGAATTTTTTAGAACATTGTATTGCATTTTTTAGAACATTGTATTGAATTTTTAGAACATTATATTGCATTTTTTAGAACATTGTATTGCATTTTTTAGAACATTGTATTGTATTTGTTTAGAACATTGTATTGCATTTTTTAGAACAATGTATTGCATTTTTTAGAATATTGTATTGCATTTTTTAGAACATTATATTGCCTTGTTTAGAACATTGTATTGCATTTTTTAGAACATTGTATTGCATTTTTTAGAACATTATATTGCATTTTTTAGAATATTGTATTGCATTTTTTAGAACATTATATTGCATTTTTTAGAACATTGTATTGCATTTTTTAGAACCTTGTATTGCATTTTTTAGAACATTGTATTGCATTTTTTAGAACATTGTATTGCATTTTTTAGAACATTGTATTGCATTTTTTAGAACATTGTATTGCATTTTTTAGAACATTGTATTGCATTTTTTAGAACATTGTATTGCATTTTTTAGAACATTGTATTGCATTTTTTAGAACATTATATTGCATTTTTTAGAACATTTTATTGCATTTTTTAGAACATTATATTGCATTTTTTAGAACATTGTATTGCATTTTTTAGAACAATGTATTGCATTTTTTAGAACATTGTATTGCATTTTTTAGAACATTGTATTGCATTTTTTAGAACATTGTATTGAATTTTTTAGAACATTGTATTGCATTTTTTAGAACATTATATTGCATTTTTTAGAACATTGTATTGCATTTTTTAGAACATTATATTGCATTTTTTAGAATATTGTATTGCATTTTTTAGAACATTATATTGCATTTTTTAGAACATTGTATTGCATTTTTTAGAACAATGTATTGCATTTTTTAGAACATTGTATTGAATTTTTTAGAACATTGTATTGTATTTTTTAGAACATTGTATTGCATTTTTTAGAACATTGTATTGCATTTTTTAGAACATTGTATTGCATTTTTTAGAACATTGTATTGCATTTTTTAGAACATTATATTGCATTTTTTAGAACATTGTATTGCATTTTTTAGAACATTGTATTGCATTTTTTAGAACATTATATTGCATTTTTTAGAACATTGTATTGCATTTTTTAGAACATTATATTGCATTTTTTAGAACATTGTATTGCATTTTTTAGAACAATGTATTGCATTTTTTAGAACATTGTATTGCATTTTTTAGAACATTGTATTGCATTTTTTAGAACATTGTATTGCCTTTTTTAGAACATTGTATTGCATTTTTTAGAACATTGTATTGCATGTTTTAGAACATTGTATTGCATTTTTTAGAACATTGTATTGCATTTTTTAGAACATTGTATTGCATTTTTTAGAACATTGTATTGCATTTTTTAGAACATTATATTGCCTTTTTTAGAACATTGTATTGTATTTTTTAGAACATTATATTACATTTTTTAGAACATTATATTGCATTTTTTAGAACATTATATTGCATTTTTTAGAACATTGTATTGCATTTTTTAGAACATTTTATTGTATTTTTTAGAACATTGTATTGAATTTTTTAGAACATTGTATTGTATTTTTTAGAACATTGTATTGAATTTTTTAGAACATTGTATTGTATTTTTTAGAATATTGTATTGCATTTTTTAGAACATTATATTGCATTTTTTAGAACATTGTATTGCATTTTTTAGAACATTGTATTGTATTTTTTAGAACATTATATTGCATTTTTTAGAACATTGTATTGCATTTTTTAGAACATTGTATTGCATTTTTTAGAACATTGTATTGCATTTTTTAGAACATTGTATTGCATTTTTTAGAACATTGTATTGCATTTTTTAGAACATTGTATTGCATTTTTTAGAACATTGTATTGCATTTTTTAGAACATTGTATTGCATTTTTTAGAACATTATATTGCCTTTTTTAGAACATTGTATTGCATTTTTTAGAACATTATATTGCATTTTTTAGAACATTGTATTGCATTTTTTAGAACATTGTATTGCATTTTTTAGAACATTGTATTGCATTTTTTAGAACATTATATTGCCTTTTTTAGAACATTGTATTGTATTTTTTAGAACATTATATTACATTTTTTAGAACATTATATTGCATTTTTTAGAACATTATATTGAATTTTTTAGAACATTGTATTGCATTTTTTAGAACATTTTATTGTATTTTTTAGAACATTGTATTGAATTTTTTAGAACATTGTATTGTATTTTTTAGAACATTGTATTGAATTTTTTAGAACATTGTATTGCATTTTTTAGAACATTGTATTGAATTTTTTAGAACATTGTATTGCATTTTTTAGAACATTGTATTGAATTTTTTAGAACATTGTATTGTATTTTTTAGAACATTGTATTGAATTTTTTAGAACATTGTATTGTATTTTTTAGAATATTGTATTGCATTTTTTAGAACATTATATTGCATTTTTTAGAACATTGTATTGCATTTTTTAGAACATTGTATTGTATTTTTTAGAACATTGTATTGCATTTTTTAGAACATTATATTGCATTTTTTAGAACATTGTATTGCATTTTTTAGAACATTGTATTGCATTTTTTAGAACAATGTATTGCATTTTTTAGAACATTGTATTGCATTTTTTAGAACATTGTATTGCATTTTTTAGAACATTGTATTGAATTTTTTAGAACATTGTATTGTATTTTTTAGAATATTGTATTGCATTTTTTAGAACATTATATTGCATTTTTTAGAACATTGTATTGCATTTTTTAGAACATTGTATTGCATTTTTTAGAACATTGTATTGAATTTTTTAGAACATTGTATTGCATTTTTTAGAACATTGTATTGCATTTTTTAGAACATTGTATTGCATTTTTTAGAACATTATATTGCATTTTTTAGAACATTGTATTGCATTTTTTAGAACAATGTATTGCATTTTTTAGAACATTGTATTGAATTTTTTAGAACATTGTATTGCATTTTTTAGAACATTGTATTGAATTTTTAGAACATTATATTGCATTTTTTAGAACATTATATTGCATTTTTTAGAACATTGTATTGCATTTTTTAGAACATTGTATTGCATTTTTTAGAACATTATATTGCATTTTTTAGAACATTGTATTGCATTTTTTAGAACATTGTATTGCATTTTTTAGAACATTGTATTGCATTTTTTAGAACATTGTATTGCATTTTTTAGAACCTTGTATTGCATTTTTTAGAACAATGTATTGCATTTTTTAGAACATTGTATTGAATTTTTTAGAACATTGTATTGCATTTTTTAGAACATTGTATTGCATTTTTTAGAACATTGTATTGAATTTTTAGAACATTATATTGCATTTTTTAGAACATTATATTGCATTTTTTAGAACATTGTATTGCATTTTTTAGAACATTGTATTGCATTTTTTAGAACATTATATTGCATTTTTTAGAACATTGTATTTCATTTTTTAGAACATTATATTGCATTTTTTAGAACATTGTATTGCATTTTTTAGAACATTATATTGCATTTTTTAGAACATTGTATTGCATTTTTTAGAACATTGTATTGCATTTTTTAGAACATTGTATTGCATTTTTGAGAACATTATATTGCATTTTTTAGAACATTATATTGCATTTTTTAGAACATTGTATTGCATTTTTTAGAACATTATATTGCATTTTTTAGAACATTGTATTGCATTTTTTAGAACATTATATTGCATTTTTTAGAACATTGTATTGCATTTTTTAGAACATTGTATTGCATTTTTTAAAACATTGTATTGCATTTTTTAGAACATTGTATTGCATTTTTTAGAACATTGATTTGTATTTTTTAGAACATTGATTTGTATTTTTTAGAACATTGTATTGAATTTTTTAGAACATTATATTGCCTTTTTTAGAACATTTTATTGCCTTTTTTAGAACATTGATTTGTATTTTTTAGAACATTGTATTGCATTTTTTAGAACATTATATTGCATTTTTTAGAACATTGTATTGCATTTTTTAGAACATTGTATTGCATTTTTTAGAACATTATATTGCCTTTTTTAGAACATTGTATTGCATTTTTTAGAACATTGTATTGCATTTTTTAGAACATTGTATTGCATTTTTTAAAACATTGTATTGCATTTTTTAGAACATTGTATTGCATTTTTTAGAACATTATATTGCATTTTTTAGAACATTGTATTGCATTTTTTAGAACATTGTATTGCATTTTTTAGAATATTGTATTGCATTTTTTAGAACATTGTATTGAATTTTTTAGAACATTGTATTGCATTTTTTAGAACATTGTATTGCATTTTTTAGAACATTGTATTGCATTTTTTAGAACATTGTATTGCATTTTTTAGAACATTGTATTGCATTTTTTAGAACATTGTATTGCATTTTTTAGAACATTGTATTGCATTTTTTAGAACATTGTATTGCATTTTTTAGAACATTATATTGCATTTTTTAGAATATTGTATTGCATGTTTTAGAACATTGTATTGCATTTTTTAGAACATTGTATTGCATTTTTTAGAACATTATATTGCATTTTTTAGAACATTATATTGCATTTTTTAGAACATTGTATTGCATTTTTTAGAACATTGTATTGCATTTTTTAGAACATTATATTGCCTTTTTTAGAACATTGTATTGCATTTTTTAGAACATTGTTTTGAATTTTTTAGAACATTGTATTGCATTTTTTAGAACATTGATTTGTATTTTTTAGAACATTGTATTGTATTTTTTAGAACATTGTATTGCATTTTGTAGAACATTGTATTGCATTTTTTAGAACATTGTATTGAATTTCTTAGAACATTGTATTGCATTTTTTAGAACATTATATTGCCTTTTTTAGAACATTGTATTGCATTTTTTAGAACATTATATTGCATTTTTTAGAACATTGTATTGAATTTTTTAGAACATTGTATTGCATTTTTAGAACATTGTATTGCATTTTTTAGAACATTGTATTGCATTTTTTAGAACATTATATTGCATTTTTTAGAACATTGTATTGAATTTTTTAGAACATTGTATTGCATTTTTTAGAACATTGTATTGCATTTTTTAGAACATTGTATTGAATTTTTTAGAACATTGTATTGAATTTTTTAGAACATTATATTGTATTTTTTAGAACATTATATTGCATTTTTTAGAACATTGTATTGCATTTTTTAGAACATTGTATTGTATTTTTTAGAACATTGTATTGCATTTTTTAGAACATTGTATTGCATTTTTTAGAACATTGTATTGAATTTTTTAGAACATTGTATTGCATTTTTTAGAACATTGTATTGCATTTTTTAGAACATTGTATTGCATTTTTTAGAACATTGTATTGCATTTTTTAGAACATTATATTGAATTTTTTAGAACATTATATTGCATTTTTTTAGAACATTGTATTGCATTTTTTAGAACATTGTATTGCATTTTTTAGAACATTATATTGCATTTTTTAGAACATTGTATTGAATTTTTTAGAACATTGTATTGAATTTTTTAGAACATTGTATTGCATTTTTTAGAACATTGTATTGCATTTTTTAGAACATTGTATTGAATTTTTTAGAACATTATATTGAATTTTTTTAGAACATTGTATTGCATTTTTTAGAACATTGTATTGCATTTTTTAGAACATTGTATTGCATTTTTTAGAACATTATATTGCATTTTTTAGAACATTGTATTTAATTTTTTAGAACATTGTATTGAATTTTTTAGAAAATTGTATTGCATTTTTTAGAACATTGTATTGAATTTTTTAGAACATTGTATTGCATTTTTAGAACATTGTATTTCATTTTTTAGAACATTGTATTGCATTTTTTAGAACATTGTATTGCATTTTTTAGAACATTATATTGCCTTTTTTAGAACATTGTATTGAATTTTTTAGAACATTATATTGCATTTTTTAGAACATTGATTTGTATTTTTTAGAACATTGTATTGTATTTTTTAGAACATTGTATTGCATTTTGTAGAACATTATATTGCATTTTTTAGAACATTGTATTGCATTTTTTAGAACATTGTATTGAATTTTTTAGAACATTGTATTGCATTTTTTAGAACATTGTATTGAATTTTTTAGAACATTGTATTGCATTTTTTAGAACATTGTATTGAATTTTTTAGAACATTGTATTGAATCTTTTAGAACATTGTATTGCATTTTTTAGAACATTATATTGCCTTTTTTAGAACATTGTATTGAATTTTTTAGAACATTGTATTGCATTTTTTAGAACATTGTATTGTATTTTTTAGAACATTTTATTGCATTTTTTAGAACATTGTATTGCATTTTTTAGAACATTGTATTGAATTTTTTAGAACATTGTATTGCATTTTTTAGAACATTATATTGCATTTTTTAGAACATTGTATTGAATTTTTTAGAACATTGTATTGCATTTTTTAGAACATTGTATTGCATTTTTTAGAACATTGTATTGAATCTTTTAGAACATTGTATTGCATTTTTTAGAACATTATATTGCCTTTTTTAGAACATTGTATTGAATTTTTTAGAACATTGTATTGCATTTTTTAGAACATTATATTGCATTTTTTAGAACATTGTATTGAATTTTTTAGAACATTGTATTGCATTTTTAGAACATTGTATTGCATTTTTTAGAACATTGTATTGCATTTTTTAGAACATTATATTGCATTTTTTAGAACATTGTATTGCATTTTTTAGAACATTATATTGCATTTTTTAGAACATTGTATTGAATTTTTTAGAACATTATATTGAATTTTTAGAACATTGTATTGCATTTTTTAGAACATTATATTGCATTTTTTAGAACATTGTATTGAATTTTTTAGAACATTGTATTGCATTTTTAGAACATTGTATTGCATTTTTTTAGAACATTGTATTGCATTTTTTAGAACATTATATTGCATTTTTTAGAACATTATATTGCCTTTTTTAGAACATTGTATTGAATTTTTTAGAACATTATATTGCATTTTTTAGAACATTATATTGCATTTTTTAGAACATTGTATTGAATTTTTTAGAACATTGTATTGCATTTTTAGAACATTGTATTGCATTTTTTAGAACATTGTATTGCATTTTTTAGAACATTGTATTGCCTTTTTTAGAACATTATATTGCATTTTTTAGAACATTGTATTGCATTTTTTAGAACATTGTATTGAATTTTTTAGAACATTGTATTGCCTTTTTTAGAACATTATATTGCCTTTTTTAGAACATTATATTGCATTTTTTAGAACATTGTATTGAATTTTTTAGAACATTGTATTGCATTTTTAGAACATTGTATTGCATTTTTTAGAACATTGTATTGCATTTTTTAGAACATTGTATTGCCTTTTTTAGAACATTATATTGCATTTTTTAGAACATTATATTGCATTTTTTAGAACATTGTATTGAATTTTTTAGAACATTATATTGCCTTTTTTAGAACATTATATTGCATTTTTTAGAACATTATATTGCATTTTTTAGAACATTGTATTGAATTTTTTAGAACATTGTATTGCATTTTTAGAACATTGTATTGCATTTTTTAGAACATTGTATTGCATTTTTTAGAACATTGTATTGCCTTTTTTAGAACATTATATTGCATTTTTTAGAACATTGTATTGAATTTTTTAGAACATTGTATTGCCTTTTTTAGAACATTATATTGCCTTTTTTAGAACATTATATTGCATTTTTTAGAACATTGTATTGCATTTTTTAGAACATTGTATTGAATTTTTTAGAACATTGTATTGCATTTTTTAGAACATTATATTGCATTTTTTAGAACATTGTATTGAATTTTTTAGAACATTATATTGCATTTTTTAGAACATTATATTGCCTTTTTTAGAACATTATATTGAATTTTTTAGAACATTGTATTGCATTTTTTAGAACATTGTATTGAATTTTTTAGAACATTGTATTGAATTTTTTAGAACATTGTATTGAATTTTTTAGAACATTATATTGCATTTTTTAGAACATTATATTGCATTTTTTAGAACATTGTATTGCATTTGTTTAGAACATTATATTGCATTTTTTAGAACATTGTATTGCATTTTTTAGAACATTATATTGCATTTTTTAGAACATTGTATTGCATTTTTTAGAACATTTTATTGCCTTTTTTAGAACATTGTATTGCATTTGTTTAGAACATTATATTGCATTTTTTAGAACATTATATTGCCTTTTTTAGAACATTGTATTGCATTTTTTAGAACATTATATTGCATTTTTTAGAACATTATATTGCCTTTTTTAGAACATTGTATTGCATTTTTTAGAACATTGTATTGCATTTTTTAGAACATTATATTGCCTTTTTTAGAACATTGTATTGTATTTTTTAGAACATTGTATTGCATTTTTTAGAACATTATATTGCATTTTTTAGAACATTATATTGCATTTTTTAGAACATTGTATTGAATTTTTTAGAACATTGTATTACATTTTTTAGAACATTGTATTGCATTTTTTAGAACATTATATTGCATTTTTTAGAACATTGTATTGCATTTTTTAGAACATTATATTGCATTTTTTAGAACATTATATTGCATTTTTTAGAACATTATATTGCATTTTTTAGAACATTGTATTGCATTTTTTAGAACATTGTATTGCATTTTTTAGAACATTATATTGCATTTTTTAGAACATTGTATTGCATTTTTTAGAACATTATATTGCATTTTTTAGAACATTGTATTGCATTTTTTAGAACATTGTATTGCATTTTTTAGAACATTGTATTGCATTTTTTAGAACATTGTATTGCATTTTTTAGAACATTGTATTGCATTTTTTAGAACATTGTATTGCATTTTTTAGAACATTGTATTGCATTTTTTAGAACATTATATTACATTTTTTAGAACATTATATTGCATTTTTTAGAACATTATATTGCATTTTTTAGAACATTATATTACATTTTTTAGAACATTATATTGCATTTTTTAGAACATTGTATTGAATTTTTTAGAACATTGTATTGCATTTTTTAGAACATTGTATTGCATTTTTTAGAACATTATATTGCATTTTTTAGAACATTGTATTGCATTTTTTAGAACATTATATTGCATTTTTAGAACATTATATTGCATTTTTTAGAACATTGTATTGCATTTTTTAGAACATTGTATTGCATTTTTTAGAACATTATATTGCATTTTTTTAGAACATTGTATTGCATTTTTTAGAACATTGTATTGCATTTTTTAGAACATTATATTGCATTTTTTAGAACATTGTATTGCATTTTTTAGAACATTATATTGCATTTTTTAGAACATTGTATTGCATTTTTTAGAACATTGTATTGCATTTTTTAGAACATTGTATTGCATTTTTTAGAACATTGTATTGCATTTTTTAGAACATTGTATTGCATTTTTTAGAACATTATATTGCATTTTTTAGAACATTATATTGAATTTTTTAGAACATTGTATTGTATTTTTTAGAACATTGTATTGTCTTTTTTTAGAACATTGTATTGCATTTTTTAGAACATTGTATTGCATTTTTTAGAACATTATATTGCATTTTTTAGAACATTGTATTGCATTTTTTAGAACATTGTATTGCATTTTTTAGAACATTGTATTGCATTTTTTAGAACATTGTATTGCATTTTTTAGAACATTGTATTGCATTTTTTAGAACATTATATTGCATTTTTTAGAACATTGTATTGCATTTTTTAGAACATTGTATTGTATTTTTTAGAACATTGTATTGTCTTTTTTTAGAACATTGTATTGCATTTTTTAGAACATTGTATTGAATTTTTTAGAACATTGTATTGCATTTTTTAGAACATTGTACTGTATTTTTTAGAACATTGTATTGCATTTTTTAGAACATTATATTGCATTTTTTAGAACATTGATTTGTATTTTTTAGAACATTGTATTGCATTTTTTTAGAACATTGTATTGCATTTTTTTAGAACATTGTATTGAATTTTTTAGAACATTGTATTGCATTTTTTAGAACATTGTATTGAATTTTTTAGAACATTGTATTGTATTTTTTAGAACATTGTATTGCATTTTTTAGAACATTGATTTGTATTTTTTAGAACATTATATTGCATTTTTTAGAACATTGTATTGCATTTTTTAGAACATTGTATTGCATTTTTTAGAACATTGTATTGCATTTTTTAGAACATTATATTGCATTTTTTAGAACATTGTATTGCATTTTTTAGAACATTATATTGCATTTTTTAGAACATTGTATTGAATTTTTTAGAACATTGTATTGCATTTTTTAGAACATTGTATTGCATTTTTTAGAACATTGTATTGCATTTTTTAGAACATTATATTGCATTTTTTAGAACATTGTATTGCATTTTTTAGAACATTATATTGCATTTTTTAGAACATTGATTTGTATTTTTTAGAACATTGTATTGCATTTTTTAGAACATTATATTGCATTTTTTAGAACATTATATTGCATTTTTTAGAACATTGTATTGCATTTTTTAGAACATTATATTGCATTTTTTAGAACATTGATTTGTATTTTTTAGAACATTGTATTGCATTTTTTAGAACATTGTATTGCATTTTTTAGAACATTGTATTGAATTTTTTAGAACATTATATTGCATTTTTTAGAACATTGTATTGCATTTTTTAGAACATTGTATTGCATTTTTTAGAACATTGTATTGAATTTTTTAGAACATTATATTGCATTTTTTAGAACATTGTATTGAATTTTTTAGAACATTATATTGCATTTTTTAGAACATTGTATTGCATTTTTTAGAACATTGTATTGCATTTTTTAGAACATTGTATTGAATTTTTTAGAACATTGTATTGCATTTTTTAGAACATTGTATTGCATTTTTTAGAACATTGTATTGCATTTTTTAGAACATTGTATTGCATTTTTTAGAACATTGTATTGAATTTTTTAGAACATTGTATTGCATTTTTTAGAACATTGTATTGCATTTTTTAGAACATTGTATTGCATTTTTTAGAACATTGTATTGCATTTTTTAGAACATTATATTGCATTTTTTAGAACATTGTATTGCATTTTTTAGAACATTGTATTGCATTTTTTAGAACATTGTATTGAATTTTTTAGAACATTGTATTGCATTTTTTAGAACATTGTATTGAATTTTTTAGAACATTGTATTGCATTTTTTAGAACATTGTATTGAATTTTTTAGAACATTGTATTGCATTTTTTAGAACATTGTATTGCATTTTTTAGAACATTGTATTGCATTTTTTAGAACATTGTATTGCATTTTTTAGAACATTGTATTGAATTTTTTAGAACATTGTATTGCATTTTTTAGAACATTGTATTGCATTTTTTAGAACATTGTATTGCATTTTTTAGAACATTGTATTGCATTTTTTAGAACATTGTATTGAATTTTTTAGAACATTGTATTGCATTTTTTAGAACATTGTATTGCATTTTTTAGAACATTGTATTGCATTTTTTAGAACATTGTATTGCATTTTTTAGAACATTGTATTGCATTTTTTAGAACATTGTATTGCATTTTTTAGAACATTGTATTGAATTTTTTAGAACATTGTATTGCATTTTTTAGAACATTGTATTGAATTTTTTAGAACATTGTATTGCATTTTTTAGAACATTGTATTGAATTTTTTAGAACATTGTATTGCATTTTTTAGAACATTGTATTGCATTTTTTAGAACATTGTATTGCATTTTTTAGAACATTGTATTGCATTTTTTAGAACATTGTATTGAATTTTTTAGAACATTGTATTGCATTTTTTAGAACATTGTATTGCATTTTTTAGAACATTGTATTGAATTTTTTAGAACATTGTATTGCATTTTTTAGAACATTGTATTGCATTTTTTAGAACATTGTATTGCATTTTTTAGAACATTTTATTGCATTTTTTAGAACATTGTATTGAATTTTTTAGAACATTGTATTGCATTTTTTAGAACATTGTATTGCATTTTTTAGAACATTGTATTGCATTTTTTAGAACATTGTATTGCATTTTTTAGAACATTGTATTGCATTTTATAGAACATTGTATTGAATTTTTTAGAACATTGTATTGCATTTTTTAGAACATTGTATTGCATTTTTTAGAACATTGTATTGCATTTTTTAGAACATTGTATTGAATTTTTTAGAACATTGTATTGCATTTTTTAGAACATTGTATTGCATTTTTTAGAACATTGTATTGCATTTTTTAGAACATTGTATTGAATTTTTTAGAACATTGTATTGCATTTTTTAGAACATTGTATTGCATTTTTTAGAACATTGTATTGCATTTTTTAGAACATTGTATTGCATTTTTTAGAACATTGTATTGAATTTTTTAGAACATTGTATTGCATTTTTTAGAACATTGTATTGCATTTTTTAGAACATTGTATTGCATTTTTTAGAACATTGTATTGCATTTTTTAGAACATTGTATTGCATTTTATAGAACATTGTATTGAATTTTTTAGAACATTGTATTGCATTTTTTAGAACATTGTATTGCATTTTTTAGAACATTGTATTGCATTTTTTAGAACATTGTATTGAATTTTTTAGAACATTGTATTGCATTTTTTAGAACATTGTATTGCATTTTTTAGAACATTGTATTGCATTTTTTAGAACATTGTATTGAATTTTTTAGAACATTGTATTGTATTTTTTAGAACATTGTATTGCATTTTTTAGAACATTGATTTGTATTTTTTAGAACATTATATTGCATTTTTTAGAACATTGTATTGCATTTTTTAGAACATTGTATTGCATTTTTTAGAACATTGTATTGCATTTTTTAGAACATTATATTGCATTTTTTAGAACATTGTATTGCATTTTTTAGAACATTATATTGCATTTTTTAGAACATTGTATTGAATTTTTTAGAACATTGTATTGCATTTTTTAGAACATTGTATTGCATTTTTTAGAACATTGTATTGCATTTTTTAGAACATTATATTGCATTTTTTAGAACATTGTATTGCATTTTTTAGAACATTATATTGCATTTTTTAGAACATTGATTTGTATTTTTTAGAACATTGTATTGCATTTTTTAGAACATTATATTGCATTTTTTAGAACATTATATTGCATTTTTTAGAACATTGTATTGCATTTTTTAGAACATTATATTGCATTTTTTAGAACATTGATATGTATTTTTTAGAACATTGTATTGCATTTTTTAGAACATTGTATTGCATTTTTTAGAACATTGTATTGAATTTTTTAGAACATTATATTGCATTTTTTAGAACATTGTATTGCATTTTTTAGAACATTGTATTGCATTTTTTAGAACATTGTATTGAATTTTTTAGAACATTATATTGCATTTTTTAGAACATTGTATTGCATTTTTTAGAACATTATATTGCATTTTTTAGAACATTGTATTGCATTTTTTAGAACATTGTATTGCATTTTTTAGAACATTGTATTGAATTTTTTAGAACATTGTATTGCATTTTTTAGAACATTGTATTGCATTTTTTAGAACATTGTATTGCATTTTTTAGAACATTGTATTGCATTTTTTAGAAAATTGTATTGAATTTTTTAGAACATTGTATTGCATTTTTTAGAACATTGTATTGCATTTTTTAGAACATTGTATTGTATTTTTTAGAACATTGTATTGAATTTTTTAGAACATTGTATTGCATTTTTTAGAACATTGTATTGCATTTTTTAGAACATTGTATTGTATTTTTTAGAACATTGTATTGCATTTTTTAGAACATTGTATTGCATTTTTTAGAACATTGTATTGAATTTTTTAGAACATTGTATTGCATTTTTTAGAACATTGTATTGCATTTTTTAGAACATTGTATTGCATTTTTTAGAACATTGTATTGCATTTTTTAGAACATTGTATTGTATTTTTTAGAACATTATATTGCATTTTTTAGAACATTGTATTGCATTTTTTAGAACATTGTATTGCATTTTTTAGAACATTGTATTGCATTTTTTAGAACATTATATTGCATTTTTTAGAACATTGTATTGCATTTTTTAGAACATTATATTGCATTTTTTAGAACATTGATATGTATTTTTTAGAACATTGTATTGCATTTTTTAGAACATTGTATTGCATTTTTTAGAACATTGTATTGAATTTTTTAGAACATTATATTGCATTTTTTAGAACATTGTATTGCATTTTTTAGAACATTGTATTGCATTTTTTAGAACATTGTATTGAATTTTTTAGAACATTATATTGCATTTTTTAGAACATTGTATTGAATTTTTTAGAACATTATATTGCATTTTTTAGAACATTGTATTGCATTTTTTAGAACATTGTATTGCATTTTTTAGAACATTGTATTGAATTTTTTAGAACATTGTATTGCATTTTTTAGAACATTGTATTGCATTTTTTAGAACATTGTATTGCATTTTTTAGAACATTGTATTGCATTTTTTAGAAAATTGTATTGAATTTTTTAGAACATTGTATTGCATTTTTTAGAACATTGTATTGCATTTTTTAGAACATTGTATTGTATTTTTTAGAACATTGTATTGAATTTTTTAGAACATTGTATTGCATTTTTTAGAACATTGTATTGCATTTTTTAGAACATTGTATTGTATTTTTTAGAACATTGTATTGCATTTTTTAGAACATTGTATTGCATTTTTTAGAACATTGTATTGAATTTTTTAGAACATTGTATTGCATTTTTTAGAACATTGTATTGCATTTTTTAGAACATTGTATTGCATTTTTTAGAACATTGTATTGCATTTTTTAGAACATTGTATTGTATTTTTTAGAACATTATATTGCATTTTTTAGAACATTGTATTGCATTTTTTAGAACATTGTATTGCATTTTTTAGAACATTGTATTGCATTTTTTAGAACATTATATTGCATTTTTTAGAACATTGTATTGCATTTTTTAGAACATTGTATTGCATTTTTTAGAACATTGTATTGAATTTTTTAGAACATTGTATTGAATTTTTTAGAACATTGTATTGCATTTTTTAGAACATTGTATTGTATTTTTTAGAACATTGTATTGCATTTTTTAGAACATTATATTGCATTTTTTAGAACATTGTATTGCATTTTTTAGAACATTGTATTGCATTTTTTAGAACATTGTATTGAATTTTTTAGAACATTGTATTGAATTTTTTAGAACATTGTATTGCATTTTTTAGAACATTGTATTGTATTTTTTAGAACATTGTATTGCATTTTTTAGAACATTGTATTGAATTTTTTAGAACATTATATTGCATTTTTTAGAACATTGTATTGCATTTTTTAGAACATTGTATTGCATTTTTTAGAACATTGTATTGCATTTTTTAGAACATTGTATTGCATTTTTTAGAACATTTTATTGCATTTTTTAGAACATTGTATTGCATTTTTTAGAACATTGTATTGCATTTTTTAGAACATTGTATTGAATTTTTTAGAACATTGTATTGCATTTTTTAGAACATTGTATTGCATTTTTTAGAACATTGTATTGCATTTTTTAGAACATTGTATTGCATTTTTTAGAACATTATATTGCATTTTTTAGAACATTGTATTGCATTTTTTAGAACATTGTATTGCATTTTTTAGAACATTGTATTGAATTTTTTAGAACATTGTATTGAATTTTTTAGAACATTGTATTGCATTTTTTAGAACATTGTATTGCATTTTTTAGAACATTGTATTGCATTTTTTAGAACATTGTATTGCATTTTTTAGAACATTGTATTGCATTTTTTAGAACATTGTATTGTATTTTTTAGAACATTGTATTGCATTTTTTAGAACATTGTATTGCATTTTTTAGAACATTGTATTGCATTTTTTAGAACATTGTATTGCATTTTTTAGAACATTGTATTGCATTTTTTAGAACATTGTATTGCATTTTTTAGAACATTGTTTTTTGTGGCGTCAGTTTTTGGTAACACATACACACATACGAGCACAAGAAAGAAGGAGATCCAGGGGCGCATGTTATTAACTTACTATTATGCAGTTTCAGTTTTCATGATTCCATGTGATCCGTCCTTGTGTTTTACACCTGTAGTAGTTTCATTATTCACAGTTTGTGCCTATAGCTCATGTAGGCATGAGTTTCCGCATTCAAGAGGTTTCCTTAATATTTCAGATGATTTCATTATTACTATCCGTTGTGTCTTCTCAGCCATCCTTCTGATTCCAATCTCTCCCATTCTCTTTTCAAATGTTTTCGGTATTATTCATAGCGTTTCTATTATTATTATTATTATTATTATTATAATTATTATTATTATTATTATTATTCAATTAAATCAAAATGCAATAATATAATGCAATAAAATTACCTATGAAGTCAATTAAAATAGTTTAATTACAAAATTAAAATCCACCAATATACATCCCGGTATTAGACATAAAATTATCTTTTTGCTAGCATATAAGTAATGTAATTCTGACCCTCCATATCACCCGAAATCCATGTTTCCCGCCATGTTCTACCTTTTCTTCCTGTCTATCGTTTTTCCTAGGTAAATATTTAAAGAAATATATTTAAATATATAAATATTTAAATATAGGTTAATTATACGTAAATATCATCATTGATGTGTGCTGATTTCTTTACATGTTTGTAAAATCATTTGTGTTACTTATTTTACGTCTTTAAGAAAATTCTTTTGCTTTCTTTCAGCTTTTGGGTCAACCTATTCCTGTGCGCCAATTTTCTCTTACATAAAAGCAGTTCTAAATCTTAAACGTAGTCGCCTAACAGCTTAAAATTCAGAAGATTGTGTATAACGCAAAGTTACACAGTATATTGTGGATATTGGCCAACTGGCCAATATAATGCAATTTTAAGGCTCTCATTAATATTAAAAAAGTTTTTAGTTTCATTTTTTGGGGCATTTTATTTAAATTGCAATTTTAATTTGACTTGTTGAAATGTACAACAAAAACGTAAATTATCTCTCTCTCTCTATATATATATATATAATATTTACATATATATATAATAGATATATATATATAAATATCTCCCTCTCTCTCTCTCTCTATATATATATATATATATATATATATATATATATATATATAAGGGTGTTTATTTATTTTTTTATAAGCGATCCAGTGTTTTTTTTTAACTCCCTGGGTGCTTAAAAGGAAGAGGTTGTCTGCCCTTTGTTTATATTCTAGTCGCCCCAACATTTTTAGAAATAAATATTCAACTAATAAATTATATATATATATATATATCATAAGAAAAAGTATTTTAAAGGAACCATTTATAAATTGTAAAATACGCATATTGACCTTCACCTGTATAAGATTATATGTGTTGCTGGCAATCTGAATTATTTGAAAAAAACGTCGGTATGCAGTTAGCAAAAGGTTGCCTACTCCTAATATACAGCATATGCATTTTGATTTCAGTTTAGGCACCCCAGCAAAATCAAATTGTCACTTGGATTGAAAGCATTATTTATTGGGCATTTGTACCAACATATTGGTTATACTCGAGGGTTAAACAATATTTTCCAACTTTTCACAAAAATGTTTGACTCTGGAATGTTCACTAATTAGTATGATCAAGAACTGGATTTGAAACTTTATTTTCCGTTCAGCACAAAGTCATCTAGAATGATATCTTCAGTGAATCATTTATATGGAATTGTTTATAATTGTTATGACCCTGGAAATGAAAACACGGACACGGGGATGAGTTAGAAACAGTAAAATATATTAAAGCATAAGACAACATATACAAGGTGACCCCAAAAAACAGAGGAGATTCAATTGTTTTTCTGAGCATTTTACATCAACGGAGAAAAAAAGGCCAAAGACCCTAGTGTTTTGATGTGATGTTTTGAATATAATAAACTAGTTATGACCAAAGTTTCATTTCATTCGGACAAAACACTAAAAAAGAGGCCTAATTAGAGTTGGGGCCCGTTTTTTTTTGGTCACCCTGTACAAAGAGCAATGAGCGTAAGCGTAAGTACCGCCAAGATGGTGGACTACGGAAATACATTAACCACCCCGAGAGTCATACCTCTCTGTTAATTTATACAGTTCGGAAGAGTCTATATCTTGTGGATGGGGGTGTCCTCAGAGCAAAATATCATCCTGTTTTGTCTGTGTAGGATTTTAAAATTTAATTTAGCAGTTTTGGTATAATTTAAAGAAAACCAATATTTTACTACAAAGTAATCTTATTTTTCTATGAACAATCTAAATAGTTCATTTATTTTTATTTAGGTCTTAATGAAAACAAAATCTTGAAAACTTATCGCAACAAAACATCATCCTATTTTTTAAATAAAGGATTTCTAATGTTCCATTAGCATTTTGTTATGTTGTAGAGAAATTTATTTTTCACACAACAAAGGTAATCCGATTATTTATATAAACGACGTCAACTCTACGAATTTAATATTTTTTCGAATATCTCACAATACCTGAACTGTCATCTAGGCTTCAGCCTCTGTCCCATCGACGAAATTTGGCATCCCTCTGTCTGTTTTTACATGTATTTTAATGGTGAATGCTCTGACGAACTACAAGCACTTGTAACCCCTCGACGTGAACATCCTGACAAACCCGATAAGCAGCTACTACCATCCCTTCACAGTAGATATCCCTAGGTGTAAGAAAGCCTTTTACTCTAATAGTTTCTTCCCAGAACTGCTAAACTTTGGAACTCGCTTCCAGGATCCTGTTTTCCCAACTGTACTGACATGCAGAAGTTCAAGTGTAATATAAACAAACATCTTGCCACTCATCTCCCTTCATAATACCCCCGAAACTTGTATCCCCGATAGTAGCCTTCTACTTCAAATTGGCACTGTGCCTTTTTTGGGGTGAAAATTGAATTAAAAAAACAACAAAATAAAAACAATATTTTTTATATAAAAGTCTCATATTTTCGGTTAGAATATTTTCGAATATCTCACACAATAAAAACAACCCTATTTTTGTGTAAAGAATCCAAAAATTTTGGTTAGTTGTTTGTTATGTTTTCAGAAAAGGTATTTTGATATAAAAATATTTCTTTTTAAATACAAAGTACATGATCTCAAATTTTCGGTTAGTGTTTCGTTAGGTTTTAAGAAATATTTTTCGAACCCCTCAAACATAGTAAAAATAATACTTTTCAATACAAAGCATATAAACGTGTCGGTTAGAATTTTAGAAATGGTTTAAGAAAAAACAATATTTTTGAACATCTCACACAATAAAAGTAATATTATCTTCATATAAAGAATATTGTATTTTCTGTTGTCATTTTTTTTTTTTTAGATTTTAACCAAAAATACTTTTCGAACTTCTCATATAACAAAAGTAATCTAATTTTTCTATATAAAGAATATCAAATTTTCGGTTAGTATGTTTTCAAAACATATTTTAGAACATCTCACACAATAAAAATTATCCTATTTATATATGAAGAATCGTAAAAATCTTGGTTAGAATTGTTTTTATCAGGTATTAAGAAAAATACATCTTTCGAATCACTCCCAAAAAATACCTACTTTTGCTTTGCAGGATTATGGTCTTAATCTTTAAGCTAATTTCCTAATCTCAAATACTTAAGTTGTCCTTTTCTTTTCGAATCTCTCATACAACAAAATCCTACCGTAACTCACCGTTTCTTTCCTTTTTCTTTTCGTTTTCTATTAGAGCCTGAGAATCTACGTCATGTAAAATGGTTTAATCTTTCCATTGCCACCCTCCCCAATCGCTTCTCTACTGAACAGCTTTCATTTTTTCCTGCTTTTGGACTTTCGATAGTGCAAATTATTTCTCCCTCCTTAACCACCCAGATCTTCTTTTAGCGCTTCGAGGAATTTTTGCCAACTGCCTTAACATAATTCCACCGATGCATTTCTGGTCGCAATTTGTTATCGGCCACTTGCTCTCTATTTCTCTAATTGTTTACCTCACTAGTCGCAATCTTCCTGGCCACTTTAACTTCATCAAGCGCCAAAGTACACCATGGCAAAACAGCCTGAACATCGCCCTTCTTTCATACTCTTGAAGCCAGTCGAGCAGATCTAAAAGCCTCGTTTTCTTCATTACATCGCTAACATTTGTTATTTTTTCATTTTCTAAACGTAGTTTTTTTTATTATATATTATGTTTTATGTTTTTACGACGTTTTTTTTTGTACTTTTACTATTGTGATTTTGTTTTGTGCTTGTTGTTTTGTTTCCTTTCTTTCACAGAATTTCGTTTATTTTCCCTTTATTTATTTACATTCTTTTCATTTTAAAGTTTTATTAGATCCTTTTTCTTTCTTTACTTATATACTTTTAAACAGAATTATTCATCTTCATCTATTTTTGTATTTATTTCGATTTAATGTAAACTTCATTTTTTCTTCGTTTTTTTTTACTTTATATTTTTTCTTTCTTTTCCCGCTTTTTCTTTTCATATTCTTTGTTTCTTTTTCATTTTCGTTCATTCTTATTCTTTTAATTTCATTTGTTTCATTTATTATTTCATTCTTAAAATTTTATATTCTTATTCTTTTAATTATAATTTCATTTGATTTGTTTTGTTTCATTTATTATTTCATTCTTAAAATTTTCTATCGTTGATCCTTAGTCCTTTTTATGCCATTTCCCTTCGTTGTTTTGATATTAATATTTCATTACTTTTGTCTGAATTTCTTTTTATTTATTTTATTTGTATTTTCCTTGCTATCTTTTTCTGTTCTCCTTTTCAGTCCTGTGGTGTTTCGTCTTCATTATTTTTATATTTTTGTTTTTGCTTAAATTTTTATTCAGTATTTAAAAAAAATTCTTCCTCTTATTCCTTTCAAAATTTTTAATTTCCCCCTTTTAAAAGCTCTTTGATTTTTCGTTTATTAAACCTTAATTCTTTCTCTTTTATAATTTTATTTTTTCACTTTTATTGTTCATCTTTAATAAATATCGTCTTTTTTCCTTACACACTTTACCACCTTTTGTCCATAAAAACGTTCTAATACGTTCGCTGCTTTCTTATAATTTCTTTTTTCTTTCAGACTTTAATTCTCTTTTTATCCTTTTAAAATTTGTTTTATCCGTTGTTTTATTATTTTTAATTGTTTCATCCAAACATTTGCCATCAGTTTTTTCTTATTTCTTTGTACTTTCAAACATTTTATACTAATTTTTATGCTTTATTCATTTTCAAACTTTTTAAATTATTTATTTTTGATATTCTTTTTTATTCACTGTTTTCTTTTATTATTTAATCTTTTTGCCTTACGCTAAAGTTTTATTATTTTTATTCTTTATTTATTTTAATGTATTTTTTAAAACTTTTATTTTTGTTAAACGTATTCTTTATTTAGAAAAAAGTTCTATCTTTTACCGTTTTCTTTGTTTCGTTTCATTTAAACATTTATAATATTTATTATGATTATGTCATACATTAAACGCTTAAATAAATTATTTATTATTGATTTTTTAAAAATTACATTATGCATTAAAAATTATATTATGCATTAAAAATTATATTATGCATTAAAATTATATTATGCATTAAAATTATATTATGCATTAAAAATTATATTATGCATTAAAAATTATATTATGCATTAAAAATTATATTATGCATTAAAATTATATTATGCATTAAAAATTATATTATGCATTAAAATTATATTATGCATTAAAATTATATTATGCATTAAAAATTATATTATGCATTAAAAATTATATTATGCATTAAAAATTATATGCATTAAAAATTATATTATGCATTAAAAATTATATTATGCATTAAAAATTACTTTTTAATCATGTTATGCTTTGTACATTTTCCCATCTATTAATTTTCCTTTCAATTTCTCTTATTTCGTCTTTTTATTTGTCTTTTTTCTTATTTTCCTTTATTTCTCTTTCTTTTTATTCTCTTATTTATTTTTTCATTTTACTTTCTTTGTTTTCTCTTATTTCTTTGTCATCTTTTATTTTCTCTGATTTTGTATTTCTATTTTACTTTTGTAATT
The DNA here is from genome assembly GCF_053919585.1 of Euprymna scolopes. NCBI lineage: Eukaryota > Metazoa > Mollusca > Cephalopoda > Sepiida > Sepiolidae > Euprymna > Euprymna scolopes. The sequence goes on from NC_136496.1 coordinate 113,395,161, forward strand.
TTTTTCTATTCTTCTTTTCCTTTCTCTTCCGTTGGCTGTTTTTCTCTTATTTCCCCTTTTCTTAGTTTCTCTTCTCTTTTTTCTTATTTTCCCTTTGTGTTCTCTTTTCTTTTCTTCTCTCTGTCTTATATTTTTCTCATTTCGTGTTCTTCTTTTACTATCGCTTTTTCGTTTCCTTTCCGTATCTTATTCATTTTTTTTTTTCTTATTTTCATTTCCCACTTTTTAATTTCGTTCCCACTTTATTCCAATCATTTCCCTTTCTGCTCATATTATTTATTTCTTGTCCGTCTGATTCTTTCAGACATTTCATTTTATCGAATGTTTTTTTTTCCGTTTTCTTCTATGTTTTCTTTACATTTTTTAATGCTTTTTTACATTTTTTGTGATTTTTAGAGTTCTCGTGTTTGTCTCTATTTATTTGTTTACTTTCCTTTGTGTTTCGTTTCATTTTCACTTGTATTGCTTATTCGTAAATTTTGCCCAATTCTTTTCCCTTCTCTCAATCAAGCTTGTAACATTACAAGGTGAAAAGGCCACGTCTACTCTTCACCCGACGTGATTCCCCTGCTTTCACTAAACAAACCTCGCCCACAGATCTTATGATGAACTCACAAATACAATTACGTAAAAAAACATATCGGGGTCATTAGTTGAAATCTGATCAACAATATTTTCTGCAAGACGGACATGCAGCGAAATGCGTGCTTTCTTTCTCTCTGCCTTTATCTACCTCTTCCTAAGTACACACACACACACACACACACACACACACACACACACACACACACACACATATATATATATATATATATATATATATATATATATATAGAATAAACAGATAAACTGTTTTAGTACACTCTTTCTATAAAAGGCCTTTGATATATCAAGAGAAAATGCCCCAGAAAGAAAGCCTCTCGAGAGAGATTCCCTAATCCTATGGGATATAACTGTTAGCACAACAGCTGCTTTTCCAACTGTACTGACATGCAGAAGTTCAAGTGTAATGTGAACAGACATCTTGCTGCTTAACTCCTTACATTGTATCCCTGCAAGTTATGTCCCGATAGTAGCCCTCGACGTCAAAGTGGCACTGTGCCTTGTTTGGGGTGAAAGTGGATATATATATATATATTTGTATATATATATATATATATATATATATAAATTTATAAAATATATATGGCGATTAAGCGACACTGAATATTCCGCGTTTCATCCACTCTAGGACTCCTCAGGCTTATGCGCATAAGCCTGAGAAGTCCTAGGGTGGATGAAACGCGGAATATTCAGTGTAGCTTAATCGCCATATATATTTTATAATTACTAACTAGTTCTACCTACGTATTGAGCAATTTTGAAGTAAATACTTAAAGTTTACACATAAATCTATACTTTCGTATATTAATTTTATGTGAGTAAATTAAGTAGTTATATATTGACAGTAAAACACAAATATATTGAGCATTTTCATATGATATACATAATAAAACTTATTCGCATATTGGTTTTAATTCACTATTCGTTTTTGTTGTATTCTAATCCAATGTCTCTTTTCATTTTATTATTGCACATAGTAACATTTTTTTAATATGAAGGATAGATCTCGGAAGGTGAAAGCAGTGTTTTCGATGTTTTCGTGTGATTTTACTTCTGGGATAGTGATCTCATTGTATATTGTTAATTATCTCAAACACCTCCGACAATGTTAATTCTCCCATGGCTTGCATTTCTGAAGGTGCCATTCTGTATAATGGATAAGTAGGTTGAGATCTCTTATTTGTTTTTATATATTAAGATACTTGTCTTCAAAGAAACCTGTTTCGGCGCTTATGCAGAGAAGGTACCGTGCTTAAACAGGAGTTTTATCGGTGTTTTCCGGCAAATAAAGTAAACCGCTGGGACATGCCAAAATATTTAGTCAATAAAAAATTCGAGTAAGCAAATAAATAAAAATCTGTTGACACTTTACGGAACCATTAGATATTGCCGACGAAAACACGGTACCTTCTGTACATGAGTAATATGAAAGTAAAGAGGAGTTACAAAATACTTTCTCTCGTCGTATTAAGAAGGCGTTTCTAAATAACAACACTATTATTTCAGCACGGTATATTCTCTACATAAATACCGGAAATATTTCATTAAAAAAAAAAGAAATAAAAAGAATATATCAAACAATTTTTGATCGGTTTTTGATTTATTTTCAATATTCACACTAAAATTTGGGAAAATAATTATTAAATTTTTTAAAATATACTTCTCCTAAAAAAACGTCTTTGACATTTGCTGTTATAATTTTTTTATATTATCGTTAAAAACCTGTAAATAAATATTCATTGTTGAAAATTACCATAGGTTCAGTGGTTTCTATTTCTTTCTTCTTAAAACGGTAGTAACAATATCCATTTAAAATAGCATTTATTTTTTTACTCTGTTTTATTTTAGTCAGAATTTTAAATGCTTCAACATTATCACGAAGTTTTTCTCGGTACTTTCCGGGGATTTACGGGTCCTGCCGACAGCTACCGACGAAAATTCTTTATCTTCTCTACAAAAATAGCCCTGTTTCTTCTTTACGTCCATTACACCGATTTTCTTCTTCTTCTTCTTCTTCTTCTTCTTCTTCTTCTTCTTCTTCTTCTTCTTCGTCGTCGTCGTCGTCGTCTTCTTCTTCTTCTTCGTCGTCTTCTTCTTCTTCTTCTTCTTCTTCTTCTTCTTCGTCATCGTCTTCTTCTTCTTCTTCTTCTTCTTCTTCTTCTTCTTCTTCTTCTTCTTCTTCTTCCAATCTTTCTTTGTTCTTATGCGTTTGCCTTTCTATTTCTTTGTCTGTTAAGCATATCATGTTAACGTCTCCATCTACCTTCGACACTATCGTTAGAGGGCGCCACTTCACAGTCCAGGCGCCATGACACTTGATTTTTCGCCGGCGGTGATTGCTTAATTCTTACAACTTGACGACAAAATCCTCGATTTTGGAGGGCAGTTCATCAGGATGCTGCACTTGTTCTTTAAGTGAATTGAAACGGAAACAAAATACATGGACGTCAAAAGAAGCGGAAGGAAAGACAAAATCAAATTGACCAAATGAAAGAGGGACGGATAGAAACAGAGAGAGAGAGAGAGAGAGAGAGAGAGAGAGAGAGAGAGAGAGAGAGAGAGAGAGAGGCAGAAACACACACACAAACACACGCATGAAAAATCCAAATAGAAGAAAAGGACGTGATTATCATTAAAGAAAATGAAAGAAACATAGCAATAAGTTAGTGACCTAATGAATGAATGAAAGATAAAACGAATTAAGAATGCGGACACTGACAAGGTTGTTGCAAAGAAAGTGAGATCCCTGTACCGTACTAGAATATTACTCATACCAGAGAGTATCCTATATGTTTACAAAGTCACAATTTGCCCATGCATAGAGTAGTGTTGCCACATCTGGGCTGGTACATCTACTACACGTTTCTCACTCTTGGGCAGGTCCCATAAAATAGTCTCCGATCTGATGAATCTCACAATGTTGGCCAAGCTGGAATCTTTGCCCTGTCGCGCAATGCAGTATCACTGAGCTTGTTTTGCAAGTGTTTTAATGGAATGTGCTTCGATGAACGCGTAGCAATTCTGCCCCCCCTCGATGTAAATTACATCCTTGTTCTCTGACTGTATTAATCTGCGGAAGTTTAAATGTAATTTGAACATTATATCGCTGCTCAACACTCCAGAGTCTCCTGTTAGATACGATCCTAAATCATAGACCTTTCCGTTATAAGAAGCAACATGACTTGTTTGGGGTGAAAAAGAGTAAAAAAATAAGCTAAAAAAAGCGTAAATTAAAATTATTGAGTACATACAATGGCTTATTATTATTATTTATATGCACATTCGCATATAAAAACGACAAACAACCACAGAATTCGCGCATAAGCCTGAAGAGTCCTCGAGTGGATTAAACGCGGAATATTCAGTGTAGCTTAATCGCCATATACATGTTATAACTTACTATATATATATATATATATATATATATATATATATATATATAAAACTACTTAATTTACTCACATAAAATTAATATACGAAAGTATAGATTTATACGTAAACTTTAAGCCCCCCCTCTTTGGGTAGATCACTGTCATAAATAATCTCACCCGCTACTTAATTGGCTGAAAATGCGAAGTTCGTTGTTTGTTTGTTTACGAACAGGCGATTTGAGCACTATAAAAGTGGTGGCGGGTGTCTATTTAAATAGACATTCCGACGAGTTATTTACGGGCGTCGATTCCATGGTCGAGTGGGAGAACTGCCGACTGTAAACGACGGTTCTAGGTTCAATCCTTGGCTTGGGAGAGATGCTGGTCTAGCGGCACTGATGAGTTGTGATACAACGAAACAGGACTGTATGTCGATGACTACAAATATATATATATATATATATATATATATATATATATATTCTGACATTATAGATATATATTCTGACACTACAATTACCAGATTACTTAGAAAAATACTTTCACAGGGCTACAATAATATCGCGGGTTCTCCATTCACGCGAAACATCCACAGAATACCTGGCAGCAATATATTATATATGAAAGATGCCACTGTGAAATTTCCACAGGTCTCGCTAGTCTATATAAATAAAACAGTAGATGTATGTATGTGTGTTTTGTGAAAATATTAAACCGATAAAATATTACACTACTGGTCATATAACACTTAAATTAACAGGAAATAGTGATCATACATCTAGGATGATTTATAACAGGTGAAGTGTTTTTTTTTTGATGAATGCTTAACGCGTACAGAAATATGTCGGTAAGTTGAAATGCAAAATGTTCATTTCAACGTGCCGATATATTTCTATTACTTTTGTGTATGCACAAATTCATTCACATCTTAAAATAGTTCAATTTTAAATATTATCTATCTGTCGATAGCTCAAACGGTAGGGAACACAACTGGACTGCTAAATGTTTTGATTTCGAGTCATACTTTTGAAATAAATACTATACAAGAGTGAATAGAGAATTGACTCTGTAATAATAAATACGAAATCTGCACGAATTAAAATATATTTAATCGTATTTTACGACCGGGCAATGCCAGCCATTTCGACTAGTATATAAATAAATGCATATTGGTATTTATTATAGAGGAAGGACACTAACCAAACCTTTACTGCAAGAATTCGGAAAGGAATAAAACCTTTGGGACGCTTATTGCCACCAAAATTTCAGTGAAGATTAATGATCGTTGTCGACCAGAAACCAATCGTAAGCGGCTGTTGCGATAACGCATAACCATTTCCAAAGGTTACCGAAAGCTGTGGAGAGCGCTAGGAATCTCGAGAGACTTGTTGTCACTTAGACTTTAGGAAACATCACCGGTAATTATCAGTTAGTAATCTTTGATGGTGACCTTTGTGAGAACTAGTGAGTACACAATAATGCAGAAATGCATTTTCTAAGGAGACTTTATCACCGATATTCTTTATCGTAATCATGAGGTTATTTAGCACCATACTTAGGAAATGTAATGCTGAATCTAAATTTAGAATGATAAAAAAGGAAAGTATCCCCACTCATATATCTGACTGGCATAAACCTATCTGCCAAATGAGTATTGGAAAACTCTGATAAACACAAACAGAATCTTAAGGATGTGCAAATAAAATTCGGAAGAGAAAAGTTGTTTCCCATCCAAAATCTAACCTAATTAACAATATGCAGAAAACTCATCATAATGATGTACGTGTCCGTCACGAAACAAAAATGTCATATTTAAAAAATCACGTAAGTTGATCTATTTTTTGTTTGTTTGTTTTTATTTTACGGCATATCAACCCTTTTCAGGTTATTTAATGCCGAATCCAGTTATTTTGAAGAAAAAAGTTTTTAATAGAATATATTTGTTTTTTTTTTCAAGTAAGTTTCTATTCAACCAATAGTTGGGACCCTAATAGGTACTACCACTCCGGGTCAGAGTGGACCTGGGAGAAATGGCAATTAAAGAGTGTCTCAACACTCCCCAAAGTCCGCAAGCTGGGGCCTCACCATCGGATATAGTTTAAGGTTATATCCAGGACCGATCTATTTTTTTAACTAAAAAAAAAAAAAAATCAAATTTTCGTTTTTTAGTGATCAACAATATTTCGCAACCTATTACAAAGCTGATTAAGACAAACAAAAAATTTCAGTTTTAGAAACTAATTATTTAGTAGAAAACCGATAAAAGGAATACATCCTATGCAGTTTTTTTAGTAAGATAGTCTAAGTCATTTATAGGTTGAACAAAGAAGATCAGTCACCTTTACACAACACTAGGAAACCGATGACCACGTATAATGCACTACACCTAAAGGTTAATATTGACCAGCTCTATGTAAAAAAAGTATGGATGGAGAATGAGCCACGTAAGTATAGGAGATTATGGATGACACCAAAACGAAGTTGAAAAATATATAACTCAGAACTCAGAAAGGTTGATGATTGCAACGTGTGTATTTATATTGCAAGTTGGAATTGTTTTTATTTTTTATTTTAAAGCAAATATGTTTTTTTTAATGTAACCAAAAACATCTACTTGATCAATTTACATATTAAAAACATTTGGGTTAGGGTTTTTAGGACCTAACCTAGCGTAGTTTACCTCCTAAAAGAAATAAAATCTACTATATTTTGTCTAATACGTTCCAACGGATTTTAAAAATGATCTAAAAGTTTTTTTAAAACATTAATTTTTAAGATTTTACAGTCCTATATATTTCCTATATAAATTTAACGTAAAATGAGACCCCACTTCTTGGCGACATAGCGAGACATTTATTTGTTAGCATTTTTTTTCAAGTTTAGTGGCGGGGGGTAGCAAAGGGAATGATTGGGATGGAGTCATAAGTTCCAAACATTTTTAAAAATATATAGAAACGCTTCAAAACGCGTGTGTGGGAGGACTTTTAATTTTTTTAAAAATCATTTGCTTCGAAAAGGTTTCATCGTTAAATATTACTTAATCAGTTAATTGTTATCTCTTGATATTTTAAAGGCTGTTAAAACACACACACACACACACACACACACACGCACACACACATACACACGCACAAACAACACACACACACGCACGCACACACACAACACACACACACAACACACGCACACACACACACACACGCACACACACACAACACACACACAACACACACACACACGCACACACACACACGCACGCACGCACGCACACACATACACACGCACACACACATACACACACACAAACACAAAACTACAATGCACACTTTCTCCTTGTATTTTTTCGTTATTTTTTTCAAACCTTAACTAAGATCACTCCCAGATTTATACACTAAAGTTCTGTAAATTTTAAAGAAAATCTGTTCAGCCGTTTCGTAGTCTATAAGAACGAACTCAAACACACAGACAAAGTTGCATTTATATAATTGTATATATATATATATATATATATATATATATATATATATATATTTACCAGTGGTGAAAAAACCGGACTAGAGTGCTCAATGTGTAGTTAGAGCAGTATATAGGAAATTTATTATTGTGAGTCCAGAACGAGTTTACAAATTGTTTCAGCTAGAGGAAAATCCCCAAAGAGGAAAAATCCAACTAGCATCGTCAGAATTCATAGCTGAAACAATTTGTAAACTCATTCTGGACCCACAGTAATAAATTCCCTGTATATATATATATATATATATATATATATATATATATATATATATATATATATATATATATATATATAACCATGGTCAAAATTATGGAGCACCAATAAAATCTTAGATAATAGTTTAAATCTACACATTTAAAAGCTAAAAAATTATGCAGTGAACAGTTAAGAGCAAATGTAAAATATTTAACAGAAGATTGTAGAATTTATTTGCTTTAAAGCCTCTTTCAAGAGTTTTAGTTGAGTTTCATACTAAATCCATTCCAATATTCAAACTGATTCATTTTCATACTAAACGTTGTTTCTTATTTTCAAGGTAATACTTGATTCCTGAAAGTGCTATAATAGTATATTTGAGTGAAAATGTCTCCAAATAAGCAGCGTTCAGGGATTAAAAGGGTACAAAGTGTTGCTTTATTTGGTGAAGGATATTCTTAGGTTATAATTACCAGGGAGATGGAATTACAAGGAAGGGAGTTTAAATAACAATTAAAAGGTACAAGGAAAGAACGTCCTTCAAAAACAGAAATGGGCAAGGCCTAAAATGTCTATAACCGTCAGGGAAGACAGATTTTTGAAAAGAGCATTCCTTGCAGATAGAAAGTAAAATTTTCTGAGCTTGCTACTGAACTTAGAGTGGATGCAAACAAACACATATCAGCCCGAGAAGAAGGTTATTAGAAACAGGATTAAAAAGATTCAAAGCAAGGAAGAAACCATACAAGAAAAAACACCTTGAATTTGCAACAGCAAAAAAAAAAAAAAAAAAAAAAAAAATACATAAAAATTGGGCACCTAGTGATTAGGTCAAAATTGTTTGGTCTGGTGAAAATTACTTTGAGGTAAGCTAACAGCTTTTTCCTAAACTTTGCAAGGAACAATTGAAATTTTTATATGAATACACATCTATATCATCTATTCAACACACACACACACACACACACACACACACACACACACACACGCACGCACGCACGCACACACACACAAATACACCGAGGAAAGCTTCATATGCCTCCCCAAGTGACTTAGTCCACAATACATTCTAGTCTACATTGCACTGTAGAGAAATTACCGTTGATTTAATAATATTTTTTTTAATATATAACGTCTTTAATTAAAGTTTAAAATGCGAACATCACGTATCATGGTTCAATTGTGTTCTTAACAAAAGCATTCCTGTTTTATCAAAGAACCTACTGTTGATTTTATATGTCTGATCTTACTGCTTGTGTGATTATAATGACATGAATTTAAGTTTAAAATTAAAAAGTCAAGTATCATCGTGCAATTGTGCCTTAAGCAGAAACATTAATTTCGAACGCGCTTATGTCATATCACAGAACCAACTATTGATTTTATATGTCAGGCAATAAAACTTCTCAAATACACTTGTAATCTTAGGCTGTATAATATATATATATATATATATATATATATATATATATATATATATATATATATATATATATATATATATATATATATAGTACAGGTTGAGAATGTATTCGTAAAGTAAAACCCTAGAATATCCACCGGGTTTGTATAATAGTGCTCAATAAAAATAGAGCTATTTATATTTTGATCGATGGGATCGTAGTTATTAATAATTAGAGATCGAAACATCATCATATCAGTGTACATAAACTGTACATTTATGTATAAATAAATATCTACTATTATATAAAAGTCACTTTAGGTGTGTGTATGAATTCCGAAACGGCTGAGCCTGTTTTTTGGAAATTTCATACAAACGTAATTTATATTTCAAGAAATGCTTTTAGATATGTTTTGTACAGCAAGTCACGTGATAAGTATCGAAAATTGAAAAAATCCGATCTTAAAATAGTCTTTCTTCTCTTATAGATAAAAAAAAAATTATAGAGGAATATTTTACGTTACACCGGTTAAGGTTACACCGGTGTAGCGTAGAATATTTCGCCTGTAAAAATTCTTCTTTTTATCTATAAGATAAAGAAGACTATTTTTAAGATCGCCAAGCCCAACTATCAATTGATGTGATATTGTAAATAAAGACAGACGGAATTTGATGAAAAAAAATATTCTACTGGGCAAATTATTCCTCATAATATATAATATTCAAAAGAGGGTGTGTTCTATAATAATACATACGTAGTCTACATAAATTAAAATAACACTTTTAAGCGTATTGTACAACCGGGCAATGTCGGGCGTCCAGCTAGTAAATAAATATGTGTGTTAGTCTGTAAGTGAAGAGAAAGAGAAAGAAAGTGAGATAGGTATAGTCATAGAGAAAGATAAACTGACCGATAAAAAGCATTCATAGATAAGTATTCAAATTTTGCCATAAGAATATTAGCTGATATTGAATGAAACACACAACTCGGCCGAAGGCTTAATACATTGTTTCTGCAAATACAACATTGACGCTTTTGATCAAATCAAAATTCAAACGGTCAAACATTACATAATTCCCATCACGTTTGTCATAAGTCAAGTGGCAGGATCAAAAACCCGAAATAATTGCTTCCGGAGGGCAAAAACGAGAAAATGTTGTAATCCGACAGAGTGAAAGTCAAATAAAGAGACAGAGAAGGGTCAGCCGCTGTCTGATCAGTTTAAAGGTTGAGACCATCTTTGGACGAACAGATTAGGCGCTCTTCGTTTATCCTTGTCCATTAAGCCGGATTAAAAGGGATTACCCCCGCCTAATGATACCCCGGCAAGTGGATACAGTGGTAATTCGAACAAGAAATTCCACCCTGTCTATCACAATGGCAAAAAGCTGTACAGCAAGACCGCTCGGTTCGCGCACTCATACTTTGTGAATAATAATAATAATAATAATAATAATAATAATAAGAAGAAGTTTTCCTTTAGCTTGTATAAAGAAAGGGATGTAGTTTAATAGTATCTACCTAAAAAGTGTTGAAGATGTTGTAAATATAGAGGAAGGAAACCTAACTAAGTATATATATATGTATATATATATATATATATATATATATATATATATATATTTTTTTTTTTTTCTTTTTTGTGAAAGTAATGAAAATTTCCATAAAAAAAAAAAAAATGGATACGAAGACCTATGGTGAAAAATAGTCAGAGGTTGCAAGAAAGAGATAGATAGATAGATAGATAGATAGATAGATAGATAGATAGATAGATAGATAATGAGAGAGAGAAAGAGAGAGATGGGGGAATTATTGGAGAAAAAACCTACAACGTGTATTCTTTAAGAATACTTAATTTAGAGATAATGACAGCTGGAATTGACTGGCCAGTAGTGATCCTAAAAGATCTACTAAAAACACTTTAATGACAACCCAGCAACAAGACACTATACTACTATACCGAAAAAAACAACAACAAAAAACAACTGCAAATCATCGATGTACATATTGTGTAATGAAAGGAAAGAAACATTAGTGTATATTGTATGAGAATGTCTTATGCTTGATAAACATCAATATGGAGACACGACAAAGTCGCTCAGGTCCTACACTGGAATACATGCAAACTATATGAATTGAACCATAATAGGAAATGGTTTGAGCATAAACCAGAAACGGTACAGGAAAACGAAAATTTCAAACTTCTTTGGGACATACATATACAAACTAATAAGGCGCTTGACCATTCCAAACTTGACATAATTTTTCTAAAAATAAAATAAGAGAATTACTCAGTCATTGACATAGCCTGCCTTTTCGATAGCAGAGTGCAAGAGAAAGGACACACACACACAAAAATCAAGGTCAAAAACAGGAATTAGTTAAACTATAGAAATGTAGTAAAAAAAAAGTCGGGGTTATCTCTATTGTAATTGGAACGATTGAGACGATATTAAAAAGCCGCCATATACACATGAGCTACAAATTCTAACTGTACATATAGAAACTACAACAGAAATAAAACAATGAATGAAGTAAAGTAAAACTGTATAATTGCAAAATAAAACAGGCACCACAGTCATGAAGCGTCAAGGAGGACAGAAAAAACGAGGAGAAAGTACTAATCAGATCATCACTGAATGAGAACGAAGAAGAACTTAGGGAGGTTTAGTGCCAACCAAATACCAGTGAAAACCAATGATCGTTGCCAGCGATATATCAATGGTAAATGACTGTTGCGGTAACGAAAATTAATTTTCAAATCTTATTGAAAGAGCAGGAGAGTACTGGCAATCTAGAGAGACTTGTTTTTAGTCAGGATCCAGAGAACACCACAGGCTGTTCTCGAGCAGAAATCTTTTACGGTGGCCTGTGTGAAAACTAGTGAGTAAATAATAATAATAATAACAATAATAACAATAATAACAATAATAATAATAATAATAATAATAATAATAATAATAATAATAATAATAGCAGTGCCAGCTGATGTGATTATGGAAGTTGAAGAAGGTAGAAGTTGTACATATTGTGATTGGAACCCTGAGGAGCGTAATAAAAGGATTTGACAAGTGGATTGAGAAACTGGAATCCATTGCAATGTTGGAATACTTCAAATGACTGTCTTGTTGGGAACAAAAAAAATCGTGTGGAAAGTGTTGGAAGATTGAGAAAAGAAGATGTTGATAGCCTATGTTCATTTGTTATGGTCCGCCTGTCAATATAAAATCGGCAATAATAACAATAAGACAAATAATAATAATAATAATAATAATAATAATAATTGGATGATGAAGAAAATCAAAATAGTACCGATAATAGTAGGAGCACTAAGAACAATTCCGAAAAACTTCGAAAAAAGAATGTCAGAAATTGGAATCAGAGGAATAACTGCAAAAGTACAACGACTAATGATAATGAAAACAACTGAAATATTAAGGAAAACCCTCGAATGCGGAGAATAATACAAGACAATATAACGAATAAGCGTTACAGGGAATGAAGAACACCGAAACTGCATATTTACAAGTTCTACACCCCCATCATGCATCCACCCCATTGTTTCATCACCGTTCTCCCCAATAAAAAAACGATACCAAAGGGTCGAGAAGGGTGAATAAGGACTGAAAGACCGAGGAGCGAGCGCCAACCAGACCTCGGCTGGACAAGCGAAAAGAAAACTGGGACCTTGGGGAGGTTGAGTGGCTCTCAAATTACAGTATAAATCAATGGCCACTATCAGCGAGAAATCAATGGTAAGCGGCTGTTGAGATGATGCAAATTCATTTGCAAATGCTATCGAAGGAGGTGGAGAGAGCTGGACGTCTGGGGAGACTTATTGTCACTTAGCTTCTAGAGAACACCACAGGTTTCCAATCAAATCGTTTGTTGACTTGTGTGAAAGCTCCATGTGAGTCAATAATAATAATAATAATAATGATAATATTAATAATAACAACAACAACAACAAACATTACAACAACAACAATAATAACACTAATAATAATAATAATAATAATAATAATAATAATAATAATACTAACAACAACAACAACAACAACAACAACAACAATAATAATAATAATAATAATAATAATAATAATATGAAGACGATATGAAGATGACGAGGATGGAGAACCGAAGAATAAGAGTCCAATATAGACCCCCATAAGATGATGAATAGAGTGAGTAAATATTGGATGATTTGATTCATTGATTATTGTGTTTTACGGTACTTCACCGTCTATTGATTTATTTTATGCTGTATCTGTTACTTATGCATTCCTTTATAAATTACGAGCAGCGTTCCAAAAGTAATGCCTTCTATTTTTTTGTTCTGCCTGAATGGATCAGTGGTAATTAAAATCGCATTGTTATGATGATTGAACTTATGCATTCGTGACTGAATGTTTCATCTCTCTGATACAGATATTGACGGTGTGAGGCTTTAAGAAAGCAACACTTGCGATAGTTGTGCACCAAACGAAAGAGATATCATTGACTTCTTAACAAGTGTGTTGAAAATGGTGGTAACTATGTACAAAAACTAAATTCCGGAGTACAAAGGTTGCTTGTTTTAATAGTAACACTTCCCTCTTCTTAGCACTTCAGCTTTTCGAATTAAAAAAAATAGGATGCTTTACTTTTGGAATGATCCCCGTATATATACGTATCTATCTATCTATCTATCTATCTATATTATATAAAATGAACTTTGTGTGTGCCCGTTTCCTATACACTCCCAAACGGCTAAGCCCATTTTTATACAATTTCACACAAATGTACTTTATGTATCTCGCAGTATTCTCCGATAGGTTTTGCATTGTAATGCGTTCAGTAAGTATCGATAATCGATAATCGAAAAATCTAGTGTGTAGATTTATTGTTTTGGTTTAATTTCACCCTGTTTAGAGTTGTTTCTTTTTTAATGCATATTGCTCCAGATAAGACGTGAATGATGCAAAAAGCTAAAAATACAAAAGAGGAAAATCATAACAAAAAGACATATTCGCCTTTGTCTTAAAAAAATAAAGGTTATAAGGGGTTATAGGTAGGGAAAAACGGTCAACAGAAAAAAGAGTGCCACAACGGCAGCAGTTCTCAGAACGAAGCTATTTGGATTGGAAGCTGTATTGCACTGAAGTATTAAAACAGCAAATTGACAGAGACCACTAGACCAACGAGTCAAACCAGCTGGGACAAAGACAGCAGGGAGTAGATTAGCAAATTCCGAAGAACACATACCATTTGGGCTGGTGCATCTCTACTAGTCTCTCACTCCTGCACAGGGTTCAAAAGAGAGTCGCCAACTTGATAGGTCCTGAACTGTCATCAAAACTTCTACCTCTGCCCATCGACGAAATGTTGCATCCTTCTGCCTGTTCTACGGGTATTTTAATGGTGAATTCTCCATGGAACCACAAGTACTTGTACTTCCTCGACGTAAATACCCTCGACAAACCCAAGTAGCTAAATCCCACCCCATCACAGTAGAAATTCTTAGATGTAAGAAAGCTTTCTACTTCAATAGTTTCTTCCCCAATATTGCTAGACTTTGGAACTCCCTTCCGGGATTCTGCTTTTCCAACTGTACTGACATGCAGAAGTTCAAGTGTAATGTGAACAGATAGCTTGCTGCTCATCTCCCTACGTAGTATCCCTGCAACTTATGTCCCCGATAGTAGACCCCTACATCAAAGTGGCACTGTGCTTTGTTTGAGGTGAAAATGGAATAATAAAAAAATACTAGTATTTATATACCTAAGATCAAATGGAGCATTAATGAACAAGAATTTTCCACTTCTAGAACAAATTACCGCGGTTATGCTTCTCTACAGACTAAAGCATGTCCGTTTTCAAATTCAATTTCAACAAATATCTGTCGAGTGGTACTGCGAATTAATCCTTTCAAAATACTGTCCAATGACCATACAAATAGATCTCAAAAACCCTTATCCTCAAGTGACTTTTGGCCTTTATAAGTAAAGAGCCATTAGTATGTATAAAAAATAGACTGCAACCTTTATCACTCCTTCTAAAATCAAAATAATTTGTCCTGGATCCACAATAACAAAATTTTACTCCACCCTCGCACTTTACAGCATCTGAAATCTTAGCACCCAGTTTCCTAATCCCCATTTTATCACCATACCAGCAGAAAAGTCCGACATGTAAAATCAACAGTAGTTTCTTTGATATAACAGAGGCGCGTTCGAAATGGATGTTCCTGTTTAGAACAACCGAAACAGGATACTTGATTTTTGAATTTTCAAATTAAATTCAAGCCATTATATACAAATGCTTTTCTAAAAATCATCAGTAGGTTCGCTACAGTGCAATGTAAACTACAATATATTGTAAGTCACTACAGGAAGGCCTGTTAAGCTTCGTTCCGATGCACCGCGATAGGGCCCCAACTAAAGCAGGTAATCAAACGATTTGATTGAAAAATGGATGGTTTCAACGATTTCGATGACATTAAAAATATGGGAGTGTGAAACATTTGTTAATCATCATTCAATCCTGGGCAACGTCGAGTCTCTTTGCTAGTTTAGTTATGAAGTAAATTTTTATCTATTATTTTCGGATTAATAATTAATTAATTGTAATATGTGCATATATTTTTGCAAACATAAAAAAAAAGTGGTGGTGGGGGGGTTCTATAGATTTTAGTTTTTACTGCGAACATAACAAACAGATATTTATCATTTTATCAATAAAATGAACAAATAAGTTTAAAGTAGAAAAAAACGATTAAAATCGTTTTTGACATCGGATAATAGGCACAAAGTCCTCCGAATCCGATACCACGAAAATTCCGATTTTTCTGATTCCGATTAATCGTCCCAACACTTATATATATATATATATATATATATATATATATATATATATATATATATTATATATATATATATATCACCGAAGTTAAGCAACGTTGAACCTGGTCACTACCAGATGGGTGGCCATTTGGCAATTCTAGTCGCCGTATGTGCTCTTCGCTTATCTCGCCATTTGTTTCAAGTCGTCATGTACTTCACATGTCACTGGTATTTAACAATCTCGTCTAAGGAGAAGTGTGGTTGGAGATTGCGCACCCCTGCTACAAACATTTCACGCGCAAGCAACCCTTCGTGGGTATCCATAGTCTGTTCAAGCGTTAAGGAGCCTGCTGTATATATATATATATATATATATATATATATATATATATATATATATATAGTAAGTTAAAAAAATATACATGGCGATTAAGCTACATCTTAAGCTTAATCGCCATATACATTTTATAACTTACTAACTAGCTCTACCTACGTATTGATCACTTTTAAAGTAAATGCGTAACGTTTGCGCATAAATCTATACTTTCATATATTAATTTTATGTGAGTAAATTAAGTAGTTATATATATATATATATATATATATATATATATATATGAGATTGTTGATATATTTATTTTTTATTAGCGAGTTTGTGGTATTTTCTTTCCGCTCCCTGAGCGCTTTTGAGAGAAGTTACCTGCACTTTGTTTACATTCTTATTTAGAAACATGCACGTAAAATATATTTAATAAATATTTGAATATAAAACATTCAAATGTTTAATAAATAAAAAATTAATTATTACAAATAATACATCTAAAATGGGGCGACTTGAATGTAAACAAAGGGCATATAACTTCTATCAAAAGTGCCAGGGAGCGGAAAGAAAATACCACGGAATTGCTAATAAAAAATAAATAAATCAACAATCGAATTTAACAGCGATAAAAAAAAAACGTATATAAAAATTGGTGGTAAAACCACAGGCTACTTATCGCGCGGTGACGATTTCGATCCTCATCAAAAAGTTTAGCCATGCTGATGACGAGTGATACTTAGAAATATGCATAACTTTTATGCATGAAAAGATATTTAATAGATATTTTAATAAATAAAAAACATAGAAATGTTTAATATAATGTTTAATATATACATTATAGTTTAATACCTACAGACATTAGAGTTTTCATCCTTTCGGGAATCATCAGCGCAGATTGACACGATTACTACCGATTGGGATATTCGAACTCAGCCACGAAGCAACCTCTGACTCTATTAGCAAGGAACAAACCTCATGACCAATCTCAACCAGGAGAAATATTGTTTAAATTTTAAAATTTATTTTTTAAATGTCGTAACAAAAAAAAAAAAAAAGAAATAGAAAAGAAATATAAACTTTAGTTACAGAGTGTGAATGAAGAGACTTGTCACAATTACGAGAAACACGTCAATCAAATATTTGTTATGAATTATAGGTTAAACAATTATATACAGTTAAAATGAGTGTTTGTTACGTTGTCGTATCATACAATGAGCGTTTGTTGTAAATTGGTTGAAATTGGAATGGAGATGATATATTAAAACGTGTCTATTTATAAAAGATTGTGTGTTTGATAATCTTATCAGAGTTAATGTCGTTTGTGTGTGATCATCTAGTGGTCTTTCTATTACATATGTTCATATGCTGTTAAGTGTGAATATGTGTGTGACATATCATTTGAACATACCTTCTGCCATTTTGTTGGTCCATCTGGAAATTCTCGTCTGGGAGGGAGACTTGATACCTGTTTTTGGGGACGAAGATTTATTTCACACCAAGACAAGAAATTGGTTCTATAGTTTATTTCACTTTCCCAGATGTCTTGCAGAAGGTGGAAAGTGAATTTGGCCTGTGTTGTTTTTTTCTTCTAGGTCTTATTTCTACCACGTCAGCGTTCGTTCTCCACTCCCAGCGAAGGGGGGGGGAGACAACGGCAAAGCCGTCCGCTCTCGTCCAAGTCGCAACCAAATCTCCTCGATTCAGCTAACCTTATCACATGACTCACACGCAATCCAATCAGCTGATCTTAACTTCCTGTCAACGTGTCTACACTGTAATTCAGACTCTCCCTCCTCCTCCCTCTCTCTCTCTCTCTCTCTAACGCATCCGGTCATAGTGATTTAATGATCATGATCTTAACCCTCAGTCAAAATATAAGCAATGACTGTTTCTTTAAAACATACGCCGTCTTAAACTTAAAAAGGTTTCCAGATTGCTGGTTAAGATCTGCAGATAATTTATGGTATACCTATTTTCCAAACTAAGAACCTTTCGAAGTTGACGATGAACAGTTCCAAAGTGTGGAGAAAGCTCACTTTTATTTAACTGATTCTGGAAAAATTAAAACTCTTTCACAATCAAGGAAATACTTTATATCAATTATTCATCGTCAACCTGAAAACGTTTGTAAGCTGGGAAAATAGTGGTGTCAACTAGCAACTAGCTTTTTATGATACTCAACATGCGGAACGATCTTCATAAATTTTCATTTCTGAAACATTTTTTTATGTTTGTTTATTTAGGTAACTAATTAAATATTGTCTAGTTGATTCGGCTGCAGTTACTTTTCTTTTAAGTTTATAAAAAACTAGATTATCCGTGACCGGTTGGATCAGTATATTTCTGGCTAGCTATAGTGATTACATTAATTGACAAAAATATTGCACGTACACTGGCCACCACTTTTAACATAAAAAATTACATTGTTTAATATCCGGAAAACTACTTATTTGCAGAAAGTTTAAATCCGATAGTTGTTTTCAGCATACCCGTCATTTTAAAGGAGAACATTAAGGTTGAAACCAAGTAAAAAAATCACCAAATCTTCTATTTTCATATTTACTTAAAAAAAATTACAATATATACAATTTTGGTTATACGAACCTTGAAATTTGTCTGACGTCACATCCGCCGAATGGCTTTGTAAACAAAGATGTTCGACTCTTAACTAAAACACTTATAACAAGTCAACGACTATAACTTTTGCCAGCGCTGTTGGATATGTCGTTACTGATATGAGGGAGATAACTCTAGTTCACTAAGATATTAGTGTACACTGGGCACCCACTTTTTGGTCATTTTGCTTTCTATTTCGTATGTTTAATTTTTTCTTATGAGTTCCTGTGAAAAAACTTATTTTAATTTTTATTTAAAAGTAAAAAAAAAAGATGATATTCGGACTTGACAATGCATTCTCTGGAAAAGTATACGATGCAAATATTTATTAAATAAGCATGTTCAACAAAAGTTTTCAGTACAATTCTTTAATTTTGAGACAAGCACTTGCCATGAACATAACGCTAAAACATCCCTGAGTGGCTTCCGGGCCTTGATAAGTGGTGATTACTGTGTAAAAAAAAACAGAAACAGGCTCGCAACGTCTCTTCTGTGTATTTTATATTTAGACAGAATGTTTTCATTTACACGAATATATATATATATATATATATATATATATATATATATATATATATATATATATATAACCGTTAATGGTATTCTGTCGCAAAGACATTCTACCCATCTTACCATAGTAATAATGTAATTTATAAATTCAAATGTAGTTTCAGTGCTGACTACGATGGTCGGACGTCGTTAAAACCTGATATTAGAGTCACATAGCACATACCTAGTAAAATCATTATCACATCCGGGTTCTCTATAGCTGAACATTTGCTAAAAACCCGGAATGTGCCACGAACTTTTGCACTGACTCATTCACTATTCTGAATCATGCTCATTCGACCTATCACCTGAAAATCTTGGAGACTATCCACGTTCGTTTGAAGAAGCCGTCTCTCTATAAACAGAGGGAATGTATCTTAGGTTTGAACGTGATCAGTCTCTAGGTAATGTCATATGTTTCGTATTTTTTTTACATATATTGTATTTTTTCTTTACAGTGTTTTTTTTTCTATCTTTCTAATACACTATAAAGCTATTTAAAAAAAGTATCGTCTTCCATTTCATTTTAAACGTACCGTCTCGTATTAGTCTCGATTTTATTAATAAAAAAAAGAAATCTCTCGATCCAGCTTACGATAAATGAGGTCGAAACCAGTCAGCTGGCCTCCCCAGTACTCAAAAGGGCAAGATACACTCTTTATTTGTTTGTACATAAGCATTAATACGTCGCTACACATTCATGAGCATGTTTCGGTCAGCTAGATATTAGTAATAGAGACCTTTCATGCGATCCAGCTTATACAAAAGCTAAGTCTATAACCTACATATATATATATATATATATATATATATATATATATATATATATATAGTTATCCACATACAGTACTGCTTCGCTGTTTCAGTGTGGCTAGACAGGCAACTGCCTCAAGCTATGATCGAAACCCGATCGCCCTAATGACAGTCAACGCTTCTCACCATTGCGCTATACGGTTTCTGCTGTGTGGGTAATGAATTAACGATGTTTTAACAGTTCAAATTCCTCCGCTTGATTTATTTACACAAAGAGCGTCGCTTAATACGCTAATGGTATATCGTGTATCACTTCCCAATGTGCTCAACCCAAGATGGGGAGCATTATATATATATATATATATATATATATATATATATATATATATATATACATGTATAAAGTCATCGACAGACAGTACTGTTTCGCTGTTTATAGTTCACAAATGCAGTTAGGCAAGCAAGTACTTCAAGCCGGAATCGAAACTTGACCGTAGAGCTGTCAATCTGTGCATCTGCGCTATCATATTGCATCCGTCAAATATAAGCGAAATCTAAATGGCGACAATATACATTCATATACAGGGACCCGACAATATTTTGGAACACTTTGGAAAAAATACTTCAAGGTGTTACTAGTGCCTGAACTTTTGAGATTGTAAATACGTAGTTGAGGAGTGAAAATCAACCTCTAGTGTAATCAGTTTTTTAGTTTGGCTTTTGTAATTTTAGTTTTTTTGTGATTTTTGCGAAAACTTGTGTGACACTATTTTTCAACACTATTTTTCGGACATGATAAAAAATCCTATTTTATTAAGAGCTATGTTCATGTATATGTTGATTTATGTATTCAATTTCTTTGCTTGTACACTTAGCTGTCATCATTTGAATCAATTAACTGTTCTATTCTACTGGATAAAACAGTTAAGTTTAATGAGGTAAAATGCATGACAAAAAGGTGTTTGTTTGGCGCGGAAGAAGCGGGAAGATGGCCTCATCATCAGAAGGATCGCCATGAATTTGAAGCCGCCGAAATCAACGGTCGAATACATGCTGAAGACAAACTCCAAGTGAAAGAAGAAGAGAGGACGGGAAAGACCAATTGGCAAGAGGACTGAAAGGAGAATGAAGATGACTGTGACACGGCTTTTGACATCTGGAGAAAAAGTTACAGCAAGAAAAGTGAAGGAAAATGTGAATTGGATGTAAACGTCCGAACAGTACAAGGAACGCTGCATAGGATTGGTTTGAAGTAAAGAAATGCTAAGAAAAAATTATACTAACAAAGGCACACAAAGGAGCAAGACTGGAGAATGCTAAAAGGTGATTAACAAAGCATGTTGACTTTAAGAAGGTTTTATTTACTGATGAGAAGCGTTTCACTTTTGATGGACCCGATGGATAGTGTACTTGGTCGAGAAGAGGTGAGCCTGTAGTACTGAACAAACGACAGATGAGAGAAGGAGGAGGAGTTATAGTTTGGGGTATGTTCTTTGCTAATGGAAATATATGGTTGGAGTGGCTGAAAGGACGACAGAACAGCGAAAGCTACACACAGTTGCTGGACGAGAAATCCCTACCAAGGATAAGAAGAGAGATGGGGAATGATTTCGTTCTGCAGCAAGACAATTGCAGCATCCATGTGCCAAAACACATGAAAGAATGGATGGCTAAAGTGAATATGACTACTTTAGAATAGCTGCAAAAGTCCAGATCTAAATTTAATGGAAAATGTTTGGAAAATGGTTGCACAACTTGTCTATGATGGACCTGAAATAACGAAAGATGCTCAACAATGGGAACGAATACTAGATGCAAAAAAAAACCCAACTAATAGAAACACGTAGAGATGTTATTGTGCATATGTTTGATCATTATGATGAGACATTGATAAAAGTTATTGAGAAGAAAAGTTATATTACAGACTATTAACAATTTTTCAACGATGTCCGAAAAATAATGTCGCGTGTGTTTTGTAAAAAATTATGAAAATTAAATATTTTTCCTTACCTAATCGATTTTCTTCCATTTTTATTACAGGTATTGTTTTTATATGTTTATGCTATTCTATTGAAGGAATCTCGCCATTGTACTCGAAAAGTCGAATATTAAAGTGTCCGAAAAATATTGTCGGGCCCTTGTATATATATATATATATATATATATATATATATATATATATATATATATATATATATATATATATATATGTGTGTGTGTGTGTATGTGTATGTGTGCGTGTGTGTGTATGTGTATACAGGCATATATATATGTGTGTGTATTTAATATATTTTCAATTATAACGAGTAAAATTAATTTATCAAATCAAAACTGGAAAAAAATAAATAAATTTCACACAACGTCGTATTCATATGCTTATATTTTTTTCATCGTTTTTTCCATCTCATTTAATAAACTCATAAATATTAACATCAATTTTATTTGGTCGCAGTCATCAGACAAATCTTTTAATAATGTCATTGTTACGTTCTCTTTGCTTTTTCTTTATTCCATTGTCTGTGCAAACAGACTTGACACAGTTCATATAGGAGCAATGAAGATCGTCATTTCATATGTTACAATTGATCCAAGACAGCATCTTCATTACGAACGCCATATTTTAGCCAATACGTCCTATTAGCTTATTACAATAGGCGACAGAATTGGAGACGCTAATCTGAATAATTCGTGCAATAGAGAAAAATACTTTTTGTATCAAAATTTAAGAAGGGAACGAGCGTATTTTCAGTTCTTCGATTAAGCTAATTACTGAAAGGAACAAATTTAGCACGACACCGCATCTGATATAATCCAGACACAAAGTATGACGAAAAAAGGGTAATAATTTCAGAAACGTAATCATTTTATTGCTATCATCTTTAATGCACACACACACACACACACACACACACACACACACACACACACACACACACACACACACACATGTGTGTGTGTTTGTATTTGTGTGTAAATTCAAAAAAGAGAAACCTGGCATTCTTTATATATTCATCAACGTATCGACTTTATTTCAAGACCGTCTCAAGATGATTGATTTACTTTTACGCCTTCCCTTAAAGTCAGTTATTACGAGAAAGTCTTAAAATAAAGATGAAATGTTTATGAATATATAAACACTTTTCTGTTTATTTGATTTACCATTACGTTGGATCATCATTTCCATAATTGCCATAAAGATATATCCATTCACATGTATACATGTATTTATAGATAAAGCAATTTATATTTTAGTGTAAACTTTAAAAGAATAAAATATATACGAGAAGCCAATACAATTTTTTTTCTTAATAGAAAAACTGGTTCAGTTAGAAACTGCGTTTTCTTTATTTTTCTTACATTTTGGAAATATGTTTGTGTGACCTCAGATGCGGTGTCATGACGAAAGCCATTCCTTTAAACTGTTGGCATAATTGTTGCGCTAAAAATACACCAGGATCCTTCATACAATACCTGCAGCTTTTAAAAACATTAGTTTTTTCTTGTTTTAAATTATAATTAGCTTTGAAAACGCATTCATTCGTGTATATACAATTTACAATTGTTAGAAAGCAATCTTTTTTAATAGATATTTAATACATAGTATAAGTGATTGTACCGTGTCACTGATTCTGTTTTTTTGTGTACCTTTAACAGGCATATATCAAATAGTCTTATATATTGTCTTATGTGTGTTTGTGTTTCAGTGCATTTTTAATAGTTTTATTTATTATTATACATGCGAAGTCATGTGACGTGTTAAATGATGGCGTTCCCGGAACGTCTCGTTACAGATTGTGCATTTGAGTTTGTCTTCTCGTTTTCGTTTCATCGGGTCGAATTCTCGTTTATGGTGAGATCTCATGTGATACACGAGGTCGCTGGTCATTCGGAAAGTGGCGTTGCACTTGGCACACCAGTTCTGCGACAAATTTAATGACGTCAGTGGCGTGTGCAGCATCGTAGGAGACGAGCTGGCAATGATTTTTTCGACCATCGGGTTATGTGTCTTTATAAACGGGTTAACGTTCGGCCTCTCAGCAAATATGGGATGTTTCGGGAAACTTAGGCTGTTCTCGCTCCCGAAATGTTCCGTTGTATGCTGCACCAATCCGTTCTTGTAGATTTCCATGATGCTTTGTGGTGAATGGTTTTCTAATAAGGGTTGAGATGCAGCAGCAGCAGCTGCGGCTGCCGCGGTGGCGGCTGTTAAGCCAAAAGAAGGAAAGACTGGATATCGAGGCAGATATAGAGCGTTAGCACTCGACACCTGCGTGGCATCGGTACTCGCCGTTGATGAGGTTAGACGCATGCTAGCCATGGTCGGTATGTTATACTGGGTGACTGGAAATGTCATGGCTATTGGTGGTGATAGTGTCACTTTTGAGGGTACAATTGGGCTGTTGATTGCGTGACCTGAGCTGGAACCGCTGTTTCCACCAATGTTGTGTCCATTACCGGTACCGTTAGTTGCACTGCTACCAAGGCTTAAATTAGCCCCACTTGGTGAGTGCAACTTTTCGACTTTTTTAAAAGCGCTTCGATTTTCTTCCGTATTTTCTCTAAATTTGAGAGGATTTTCTGTGCTGTCCGAAAAATGTGGAGAAATTCGAGTGGGTGTTTTTGCATTATTATTATTGTTGTTATTATTGTTGTTATTATTATTACCGTTATTATTGTTGTTATTGTTATTATCATTATTGCTATTGTTATTGTTATTGTTGTTGCTATTGTTACTATTATTATTAACTGTATTGTTGTTATTGTTGTTAGATTCTAATTGTGAACTCCGTTCCGGTATCTTTTCCAGCTGATCCGTTGTTATTTTCTTCGGGGACGGCGATGACTCAATATCATCCAAGTGTCTTTTGCGATTCTGGTCGGACAGTGTCCGGCTTCGCGAATAGTCTTTGATGAGCGATGTCGGTTCCACCTTTTCGCCGACTTCAGTCCCACCCAGACCGTTATTTCGACGAATGCTGTGGAATTCTAACGTTCGGCAGTAATTTCGTATACGCGATTCCTCGTCCATCGACTCCAGTTTGAGTAACCGTTCGCGACGGCTTACAAAGTGGTTCGAACTTAAAGTCATCAATGATCTCGGCTCACAGGAAAATCGAAGATGTGCCCTCAAAGGGAAAGGATACTCAAATAGTTCACCACACCGTGGGCAAATGTAGGGATCTGAATCTGAAAGTGATACAAGAAAAGAACAACATAGTTAATCAAGTTGTTAAATACCGAGTTTCTTGGTAATTGAAAACAAAATACATATGCATATGCAAAAATATATGCATACACACACACAAACACACACA
The DNA here is from genome assembly GCF_053919585.1 of Euprymna scolopes. Lineage (NCBI taxonomy): Eukaryota > Metazoa > Mollusca > Cephalopoda > Sepiida > Sepiolidae > Euprymna > Euprymna scolopes. The sequence goes on from NC_136496.1 coordinate 113,420,623, forward strand.
CACACATATATATATATATTCCAAATAAATATATATATATAATATATATAAATATGCATGCATATACATATATATTCCAAATTCTCTCTCTCTCTCTCTCTCTCACACACACACACAAACACACACACACATATATATATAATGATAATTTGGAATTAAATTCAATAAATTTAAAACAGTTTTAGCAATTAAAAAAATAAGAAAGATAGGAAAAAACTTAAAACTTTTATATACCATTGTCGAATAATAAATATATCGTATTTTTTTTTAAAATTTGTTGATTTTTTTTAATATAATTTACTGAATTTAATTTCAAATTTTCATTAATACAAATGCTCTATCTCGTATATTGTTTTTTATCTGATTAATATTGTCTTATAAATATTGAGACTAATATTTATGTGGACTAATTTTACAGCAAAATACAAGCTGTAATCTGAAAGTATCTAAAAATGTATGTGAAAAAGACTGTTTATATATTTATCAACGTTTTGTCTTTGCTTCAAGACTTTCTCAAGATGATTGATTGACTTCTATGTCTTTCTTCAAACCGGTCATCTTGAAAAAATCTTGAAAATAGAAAGATGTAACTTACAACTGAATTTTACTAGGTACTTTATCCACTATGCCATGTGTCCTTGTCAACAATTGTAGTATGAATTTTAAACCTATTTTTGTTTTTTAAAGTTCAATTTTAGTAATCTACGAGAAAGACATACAGGCGGGCAGATACGTAAAACACAAGGCCATCAAGCCAGATATAGTAATATGGAACAAGCCCGAAAGAACTGCACTCATTATCAACGTCACAGTTCCAAATGACTTTGGCCTTAATAGAGCTGAACGGGAAAAGATAACAAAATATCAGGATCTAAAAATGATCTAAAAAATACATGGTCTCTGAAAGAAATAAACATTATACCAGTTGTGACGGGAGCAACTGGTCTAATAAAAAAGAACCTTCAGAAATACTTAGAAACAATCCCTGGAAAACCAAGCTGTAAGGAAATACAGATAGCGGTCATAAAGGGAACAGCGTCTATTCTTAAAAGAGTCCTCGGATATAAATTTAAATTGTAATAGAATCAAGAGTTAGCCCCAGGAAGGAGTCGCTTGATCTCTTCAAACTAACAAAAGTAAAATTAAAAAAAAGCAAGGAAATTCGATGTTACTCGAGTTTGAAAGATGATCAACAAATATTTCACAAATTCGCATTAAAATCTGTGGAATCGACGATTTTTCAATCAAATCGATTGATTGCTTGCTCTAGTTGGAAACCATCGCGTTGCACCGGGAGGAAGCTTCACATGCCTCCCCAAAGCGACTTAGTCCACAATACATTGTAGTCTACATTGCACTGTAGAGCACCTACCGAATATCAATTTTTTTTTTATATATATTGGCTTGAATAAAAGTTTAAAATGTAAAAGTCAAATATCATAGTTCAATTGTGCTCTAAATAGAAAGAGTTATGACGGACGCGCCCCTGTCATATCAATGAACCTATTGTTGATTTTATATACCGAGCCTTTCTGCTTGTGTGGTAATAAAACTTCTCAAGTGCACTTGTCATGTTAGGCTGTATAAGGTGTTAACTTTGGGCAAAATCGCCTGTTCCTTCTTTCATCATATTTTTTTGATTATCGATACTTATCGAGACATTTCGATACAAAAACAGAACACTGCCAGATATGTAAAGTACATTTGTGTGAAATTTCATAAAAATCGATCCAACAGCTTCGATGTACATAGGAAATTAACTCATATATATGAAGCTGTTTTTATATAATTTATCTATATACCTATAAAATAAGGATATGTGAGGGTATTTCTCACCCTATATACTCAACGAATTTTTGATCTACAGACTTGAAATTTGGTACATAGGGGTAAAAATTTTAAAGCTGGTACTTGGAGGGGGTCATCAAAGTTTTTTCTGCTCGTCAATATTTTTACGAGCTTTGGAAACACTTTTTAAAGATTGTGGCAAGCTGATCTAATGGTTATCGTACTTGACACTGTTTTGGTTTCGATCTCTGCTCGAGTATTTTTTTTTTTACTTAAAAAAAGTGAATTGTTTAGAAAATAACATAGTACTCGCGTGCACATGTCTCAGTTTCTTTACAAGTTTGTATACTTGATTTCTTTTAAATGAATTTAACGTTACGTTTAATACTGGGCAACGCCGGGTAATCTTATAGTACATATATATATGTATATATATATATATATATATATATATATATATATATATATATTAGTGATGGGACGGTTCCAATATTTTTCCCTATTCCGAGACAATTACCGATTCTGATTCCGATTTTTTTTATAAATCTCTGAATATTTAGTTTTAGTTTTTATTTTCCTCGATTTCTGTATAAAAAAAGACGAAACAAAAAAACATAAAACTCTCTCTCTCTCTCTCTCTCTCTCTCTCTCTCTCTCTCTATATATATATATATATATATATATATATATATATATATATATATATATATTTATATTTTGTGTGCAGAAAGTTTTTTAATGAGACAAGTCATTGGTACCGTCTGTTTCAAGCCCGATAATAACGACCGTTTAAGATATCCTTATCAAGCTCTTTTCAGCCAACATTCGTCTCTTGAAATATATATATATATATATATATATATATATATATATATATATATATATATATATATATATATATGTGTGTGTGTGTGTGTGTGTGTATATATATATATGAGTTTTAATAACCTAAATAATATGAATTATCGAACATTATCTATAAAATTCAAAAACATATTACTGGCATCTTTGCTACTGCGGCCATTACTATCACCATTTTTAATATGACCAGCAGCATCAGCAACAGACTCTGTGAATGATTCTTTTCATATCACAATCGAAATGCATGTAGCGAGGTTAGCGTGATGCTGAACTAATCGTCATTGTAATGCAGCGGGTTGGGTCGTTGGTAGAGACCAACGAAGACCTGCTCATATCAGATTGTATATATGCATGTAGTGCGTGGGGTGAGGCGGTTTTCAGAAAAGCTTCTAAGCGTGCGGGTTACGGTAAGATTTGTAAAAGTGCGGTCAAGTCAAAAATCGGTTCATCTGCTACTTCTTAAGTGGTTTCACGTGATCCAAGCAGAAGAAGATGAGATATTCTTACGATCTGTCCATTTTAAAATGTATGCGTTTAGCAATAAAACTATTATTACAAATTTAAGTGTGGCAGATTGATGGAAAACAAAGCCTCTTATAGGGAAACCAAGCTAAAGAATTCTATTTCACGTGTAAGCGTGACAGAGCGATGCACATTTTATATGAATTTAAGCATGACATACCGACGAAAACGTTATATAGACTTCAGTGTTACAAGCCCACAAAAAAGCTTTATAAACATTAGTGTAACAAACTCACGAAAACACTATATTGACTTTACTATGACAAAACGGAAAATGCTATATAGCTTTAGTGTGACAGAACGACTAAAATGTTATATTATTTTAGCTTTACACACCGACGACAGAGTTATATTAACTTTAGTGTGACAGAACGGAATACATGTTATAATATTTTAGTGTGACAGACCGACAAAATGTCATATTTACTTTAGTGTGACAGAACGAAAAAAAATTTGTATACTTTAGTATGACAACCGACATTAAATATATATATAAGATTTAATGCGACAGCTCCCCAACCAAATGCTATATGTTCTTTAGTATGATGGAACAAAAAATACTGTATTCTTTCAGCGCGACAGATCGATAAAAATGTCATATTTATGTATGATAGAACAAAAGAATGCTATATTAAGCTTGAGTGTAACAAACTAAGAAAATGCTATATTAACTAGTGTGACAAAAAAATACTATTTTACTTCACTGTGACAGGCCGACCAAAAAAGGTATACAAAATTTAGCGTGACAGACAAATGTTTATATAAGCTTTAGTATGACACATTCGCAAAATTGTTATGCATTTTGTGTGACGGACATAAAAAAATGCCATATTAATTTTAATGTGGCATATAATCGGAAAAATGCTATAAAAGCGTTAGTGTGACAGACCGATTTAAACGCTGTATAAAGTTAAGCATGATTAACCAATCGAGATAGAGACTCTCTTGTAGAGATAACTGGACGCTTCTGACAAGGCTATTTCACTATAGATGACAGGGCGGCGACACTGTTATTTCAAATATAAGCGTGACCAACCGACCGCTCATATGTATTAATTTATCTACCTTGAGCTTCTTATATCTATCTGTATATCTATTTTCTCCTTTTCTCTCTCACGCTTTATCCCTTTGTCTATCCGCCTATTCCTCTTTTTCTCTTTCTTTTTCGTGTATATATTTTTTTAAATATAACGTTCCCATCCAGCATGTTTAACTATGCAATTTGAAACTGATTCGTAACATAGCTACAAACCAACAGAGTCTTTCATTAACATACATGGACGCATCTAAAAATAAAAGCAAAGGACATGTGTGGATGCACCACAAAGCATCGGATGAGCTGTAATCGGATCTGGACAGAAGAACACTACGACAATGACGGTGACAACTAATTCGCCGCCATCTTGGTCGACGTCTATTACATCTTTGTGATCATCCATCCTTCTGTTTGTCCATTTGCGTGTATTTGCATAGTTCATCTTACCCCCTCACCCTATTTCTTGCACATACACACGCATTACTCTCTTAAACGTCTGGTTGTAGCAGCTCTATTTTCAACTATAAATTTCTTTCGATATCTCCGTATTTTCAAGGTTTTTTTTTATTTTCATGTTATTTTGTTCTAGCTGAATAAGTGGTATCCTACTGGATGCCAGACATTCACTCCCCCATCTCATACGTTCCAACCGAAAGATATTTTAGCATTCTGACCATTCCTTCAATTGCAATTGTTTGTACCTCTCTTACACTTTGGTCACTGGATATATTTACCAGATTGATTTCAAAATCTTTTGTCATGAGCCCGGTTGCTCCTACAATTATTAGAATAATAGAGATCTTCCTAAGATTCCAGTTTCTTTTCATGTTGTGCATAAGAACTTGGTATTTCGTTATCGTTTCCTACTTAGCTCTGTTTAATAAAGCCTGATCGTGGCCACTAATTCCACTAAGGTTGCTTCTTTCCCTCCCTTTTCTTATATCAACTTGTCAAGCTTATCTAATCTATATAGTTTTATGTTTAATCAATCACAACGTGTTTCTGTAAGGTAGGGGTGTATGTGTATTTGTTAAAATGACTCTAAAAGTTCATCTTCATTTATCCTAATTTTCTATCTTAGTTACTAAATAAATGCGTTCATTATCTACCTATCAGTCTCAGTCTCTTTTTTTCTTTCTTTCTGTTTACATTTGTTCCCTGGTCTCCACTAAGCGTTAAAATACTACGCTTCGAAATTAGAATTGAATACTATCAGGAACCAATATTACAAATCAATATAAGCATTATAATCTCTGTGATTTTAGGAGCATGCAAAATATGTTAAGAATGAAAGCGCAAACCGTTTCAAATATCTCCCTGTAATATTCAACAAGACCTTGCTACGCGCGTGATTGGAAATCCCTACTGTTTTCTATTTTCCTGACTACCAACACGCAGAGATAAAAATGTAATTGGAACAAACATCTCGATGCACAATTCCTTAAGAATCTCACCCCCTAATTCACAGTAATTCCTGTGCGGCAATGTGCTTTGTATCAGGTGAATATAAGTAAAAAAATAAATTAATTAATAACACACACACACACACACACACACACACACACACACACACACACACACACACACACATATATATTGTATTAGCCAATATATATTTGTTTCCACATGTTCGTATGTGTGTGTGTGTGTACTTTTTAATGTTTCATGTTTTTCGTTCTATATCTAACATAATGAATATATATTATTATTCTCTGTCTCACACTTTCAATTTGTTCATATATGTACTTCAGTATACTTATACCGCTTTTCCCTCGCCCTGTCCCCCCCTCTCTCTCTCTCTCTCTCTCTCTCTATATATATATATATATATATATATATGGAGAGATAGATAGATAGAGAGACAGAGACAGAGAGATAGATTCTCTTTATATGATTATGATCGAAGTTTGTGTATAATAATGTGTGGTTAGGTGCACGGAAGATTCTGGTTCTTGTTTTATCACCGTGTGTTTCTATCTATGACATATATGAGTGCTTTTGTATATATATATATATATATATATATATATATATATATATATATATATATATATATATATATATATATATATACGTCCTTCGACATTCTTTGCGGCTTCTTCTTCGTATATCGCAAGGTTTGATGCTTACGTTGATCTCCGCTTTTGGTTTCGTGCGCTTCACTCTTAAAAGAAGATTTTCCCGCCATGCAAGATGGCCAAGAAAACCATCACAAGATGGCCGAAATAAATCCCCACTCGCAAAAAAACAAAAAAAGAAAAAAAAAAAAGAAAAAGATATTAGGCTTTATTTCGCTTGCTTCGTCTTTTAAGAAACTTCTTGATTTTTCTTTAGATGCGCCCTGTATGAGATTTTTTCTGTTTTTCTGTCGGTTGGTCCGTCGGTTTTAATTTTATATAACATTTTCATCGCAGTGGACCTACTTAGATTTTACTGGTATTTACCCCAGACAAAGCGTTATGCCACTTTGACCTAAGGGGTTACTTTTTGAGACCATGTCTACAGGGGCCTATGTAAAGAATTAGGCAACTAGGTGTTTGTTCATATTACATTCAAACTTCTGCATCTACAGCCAGGGAAGCAGTAAACATGAGGGGATTTCCAATGTTTAGCAGTACGAGTGAAGGGACGTCAACAGTAAAGAGACTGCATTTTGCTGTTATTTTACTTACGTTCACTTCAAACAAGACACATCATCACTTGTACGTAAAGGGTTACTATTTAGGATCATGTTTAGAGAAGATGCGCCTGATGTTGCATTTAAACTTCTGCATGCCAGGACAGTCAGGGCAGCAATTAGCAAAGTTTGATGTTCGAGGAAAAAAAACTATTAGAGTAGAAGGGTTCCCGGCATTTAGGGAGCTAAGGGCGTGAATTTGTTTCTAAGCGGGTTTGTTGGCCGTATGTACGTCAAGGGGGCACCAATGCTATTAGTTCGTCAGAACAAATTCTATTAAAGTACTTTTTAAAAAGACGCACGGATGTCACATTGCGGTAATGAGACAGGGATTAGGACTTGGTTGATAGTTCGAAGCGAGTTTATTTGGAGGTTCTTCTTTGGTGGTTTTGTAGAAATATACGATGCTCCCTTTTATGTGAGTAAGTTTCTAGCACAGTAGAGGGAGCCCACGTTTTTGCAGCAGCCTTGACAATTTTCTCAATGTATTTGTTTCAATTCATGTTGACTGGATATGTCCAAACATCTATAAAAGTGTTACGATCAGTCAGTCCGTCACATTTAAACATGTAAAAAAAATTTCTTTTACACGTCAAGCTTAAATTCGAAATAGCATTTTTTCGGTGTTCTTTCATATGTATTTTTGAAGCATCATTTAAATCTGTTAAAATTGGAAACAAAATGGCGTTGACACCGTCTATTACCATTCGTTAACATGTTATGTGTAACATTGAAATATCATTGTTATCGATAAACGCGCCGATTGAATGGACGCACATAAAGAATATCTGGTCTTATTTATTTACTTATGGGATTTTTTTGGTTTTCTACTTATTTGCATCTTGGTTCTTTTCTCCTTATGGGAAAGAAGAATTGCTCGAAAGTAGGTATCATGTCATGAAAAACAGTATTTTGTGTCGCAAGAACGTCAAAGTTAAAAGCAAAATATCGGCTCCGTTGTTTTTACGCGGCCACAAGATAAAAACTGCACTTAAACACTGCAGCAGACGCGCGTGAGAGACATCGAAGCACTTGATTTAATTCCTTTATATATATATATATATATATATATATATATATATATATATATATATATATATATATATATATATATATATATATATATCAAACTAGAAACTAATGGATTCGTGCGTCCACTTGTGTTTTCATTTTTGTGCATATATTTATCCCTCTCCATGTCCGCTCGGTTTTTTAAATGTAAACATGCAAGTGGATATCGCCAAAATACGTGGTACAGCACGCACAACGACACACATTATATATACACACACATACACACAAACACACATATATGTGTGTGGGCATACACACATATACACAGGTTGTCTATAAATTAACCATATTTTTAAGATAATTTATATTTGACGAGAACTAATTATAATATAAAGCTGAACATCTGTGTGTGTGTGTGTCTGGTCATGAATAGGCCCCTATATGGTTGACTATTATAGAAAACTGATCAAATATAATGATAGAAGATGTACCGAGACACAGGAATGGGTATGTTTGATCTGGCATAATGATGATTCAATAAAATTGTGGGGTCTGTGTACGCGCCTGGTCCACAAAGTATGAAAATAAAAAAATTTAAAAAAAGTTTACAAGTGTTTTTGATATAGATGCACATAATAATACTTTGATAAGTATGTTTTAACTTAAATAGGGATGGTATAATAAAATTGTGGGGTCTGCGTTCGCGCCTGGCTTCCATTGAATGGAAATAGGCACAAACTTTAATAAAGACTTTTCATATCTATCTGCGTAAGTATACTTTAATAATTATGTTTCAGTTTGAAGAAATATGATATAATAAAATTATGGGGTGTTCGTTTGCGCCTGACCTCTATAGAATGGAAATATGTTACAAAGTTTAACAAGTTTTTTTTAATATAGATCCACATATTATTGTGATAAGTGTTTCAGTGTGAACAGGTATGGTATAATAAATTATGGGGTTTATCTATTTTATTTTTACTTTCATCATATTTTGCTTTGGTTTTGATACCCCCAAATTCGAAGCTATCTCTTTACAACCCTTCCTTTTCATAACCTATCATACTTTCATAAATCAGTCCATTTTCTGTAGGCTGTTTTTTTTTAACCCAGTCAACGACGTGTGCTTTTGCTAGTATATATATATATATATATATATATATATATATATATATATATATATGTATGTATATATATATATATATATATATATATATATATATATATATATATATATATACTGTGATTTATCAATTAACCATTTATACCTATTGTTTTGGGAGTATAAAAATCTTGTTCATTAGATTAAAGCATGTCCCGTTTGTCAGTTAGCGGGTTCATTCTTAATATAAAGTAGATACTTTTTTCTTTCACTTATTAAAATAAAAACCTGATAAAAAGCACTTTATTGTTTTACCCACATTCAGTTTCATTATATTCATCTCAATTTATCTGGTTTTACTTTCAAAATGGCATTTTTATAAACTGCAAATAAGTAGTGTTTCCTAATCTCTAAAATTCACTATTAAACCATGAACATACGGTCTTCTTAAGTCCTTGACAGAATAGATTTCACAAAACGGCGACGATATTTAGTAAATCAATCACGAACCATCTTTATGTGTGTGTATATGTATCTGAACAATCTATGACTCCTCCTTGAAAAACATTCACAAAAAACACTCGACTAGCTATAGCCACTATAAACGATTTCTCCCACTCTCTCTCTCTGTTCTTAAATTTAAACACAGATTCCATGAACAAAGCTTTTTTTCCCAGAACCGCCCGCTTATGGAACACTATTTCGCTGGCCTGCTTGCCGGTTGAATACAACAGGGTATTCTTCAAATCCAATGTACAGTTCTTGTTTAGTCGTCCCCATACATAATCAAATTATACCCAATTTATACACTTAACGATTACTATAATACCATCTCACGCTTATCCTTGAGTGGCCTTTGAGCCTTGATGAAAAAATATGTGCGTACGTGCGTAAGTGTGTGCGCGCTGTTGCGTTCATTTTTTTTTTTTTTTTTTGCTTATATGTATATTTTTTGTAATGTCAAATTACCTCTTTGCTTTCTCTGGACTTCAGGAATGGCCAGAATCTGAGAGAAATCCTTGCTGTACCACACGAACAGGTCCTCGTTTCTCTTGATAATCCTCAGAGCCCGGTAATAAACGTAGCCGTCTTTCATGTAGGCTTCAATATTCTGCTCCTCCTCGTCACGAGCTGGCTGGATGTAAGGCAACCACTCGACTGTGCGGTCTTTATTCTCCATTAGATCCACCTGCAACGCAATACAGTTGAAAGTTAACATCGAACGAAATAAGAAAACTCATAAGACAAGGGCGGGGGCTGAGATTATTGTCAAACTTAAGAGTAAAGTTTATATTCATAATATTTTGATTGCAGAAATTCTTCTCTGGACCAAATTACTGTACGTTTGCAATAACAGATGCCACGTACAAATTTATATCCTAACTATTATCCACCGTCTTTTGTAACTTTAGACCGTTTCATACACATTTATTCGTTATAATAAAATTGTACATTACGTCCTAGGAGAAACATTATCACGATCGCCAATATCTTTAGATAGTCCTCCTACCGTCCCGAGTCAAGACCGGGAAGATATATACACATTATAACAATATTGCCCTGAAACCCTTCTAAACTGGATCATACACTCATAGGCATACAATTACCTTTCCAATTCCCGGTTCAAAAACGAATAATTTCTCCCTACTAACATTTCAGCTCTTCTAATTGGCTGAGAATATAATAATCTATTATTCTAGAATAAAACATTTCTTACAAAAAACGAACACGCCAGATCTTTACAAATATGGCCGCTCTCTCTACACGAAGCAACAGTTTTAAACCAAATACAAAATTATTAAACGCTCATTCTGATAAAGTTACGTGCTTAGGCCCTCACATTTATGCGCTTCCTCTACAAAAAAAACAAGCCGTGAAATAAAATACGCACAATTTACCGATATCATTGTTGTTTTTTTCGCTTACGATTATACTGAGGAAATGGACAAAGCTTCTATTTCTTTTTTATTGTTTCTTTGGTTACGCTTTGTTTAATAACGGGCCGTTTCCTTCTTATACGTTTTTCTTTATTCGCGTTTTTTTTCGATACCTATGCACACATTAACATCGAGAATACATTACCCCCCAAAAATAAACAAAACAACCCTGAAACATAACATTTTTATTTATGGTTACCATTGTTTACTTTGCGTTTCCTGCATTAACAAGTTAGGATTCAGTTGATGACCCAATATCGTATGTATGATTATAGATAAATTAAAGACACACGTCCCTTTAACAAGACGACTTTTTTTCTTTTTGTTAATTAGTATTTGCGCTTCGGGATTCTGACAGCGATTATCAATGTTAAATATGAAACAAATATTCTGACAACTCCCCATTTCCTTCTCAGAGGACGGGGTGTCTATTCCAAGAGCCGTTCTTAGTAAGGGAATGTTGGGGGGACAGAGGAGGTTGGGGGTGTACGTTTTAAAAGCCGTTCTTAACACGAGGAGGTTGGTGGTGTCCGTTCCAAAAGCTGTTCTTATCATGAGGAGGTTGGGGGGGGGGGTTGGCAACATCATCCTCAACAACAACAACAACAACAACAACAACGGTACTTTATTGTTATACGAGGGGAGCTGCTGGATTATAGACCTTTTTTTTTTTTAGATAACTCTTTACCTTAGATCCACCTACACACTTTCCTTTTAAATGACGACTTTTGTAGGTTTACTACTATGCTGATTCAGAAAATCTCATTTATATTTAACGGATACAAGTAGTTTTCGAAAAATGTAATTATATCCGACTGACACAACCACCACCAAATTTCTTTGTTGTTCCAAAGTATTTGCGCGTGGGGATCCTGGCAGCGATTAGCAAGGTGAAATTTTTGGCAAATATTTGGACAGTCACCCCCACTACCAAACTGGTGGTGTCTATTCCGAAAGGAGTTCCTATCTATCTATCTATCTATCTATCTATCTATCTATCTATCTATCTATCTATCATTAATCGATGAGCAGACGAGAGACATTTAGATCGTTATGTTTTGACTGTGTGGATTTTTCCTTGCTAATGGGTTCAAATCTCTCAACCGGCGGTAATCGTGGCACCCTACACTGATGGTTCATGAAAGGATGAAACACTAGTGTCTGCAGGTATTAAAAAATAATTATATATATATATATATATATATATATATATATATATATATATATATATATATATATATATATATATATACATCGGCCAGTCCGTCAATTTCGACGATGACGCAGTATGATATATATATATATATATATATATATATATATATATATATATATATATATATATATATATATATATATATATAGGGAAATGGGGTGTTGTCAGAATATTTGTTTTATATTTAACCTTGATAATCGTTGTCAGAATCCCGAGGCGCAAATACTATATATATATATAGCGAGAGAGAGAGAGAGAGAGAGAGAGAGAGAGAGAGAGAGAGAGAGAGAGAGAGAGAGAGAGAGAGAGAGTATTTTATATTAAAATTATGCATTACAGTGTCTGTCGGGTTTCGTTGATTTGATCATGCAGAATCTGGCATGGAAACTGCTTTATAGAAATAGACCCATTCTTTCCCCACCATCTAACAGACGAAAACTCGAAGAAAAGATGGGATAAATACAAATCACTGATTCAAGTTAGGCGGTGTTTACTTTCTTGCGTTCCCAATAAAAGATATTCCGTGTTCTTAAATATTTGTTTGTTATTATTACTTGTTTAAAATGGGATTTAAATTTTTTTTTTAATTTAATGTAATCCTAGCGACAACTCTGAAACAACTCTCTATTAATGTCAATTGTTTGTGTAGGCGTGTTTCGTTAGAAAACGTTTTGTCGCTCACGATTTCTACTGTCATCATCATCATCATCATCATCATCATCTGAAGATTCTATTGTTGGCATTGGTTTCCCCCATATTTTACTAGTCAGAATTCTTTCATCGGAGATTACGGGAAGGACCACGCAAAGGTTGCCAACATCCTAAGTGAAAGTTATTCATGCGGAACAAACTGGATTCAAACTTTGGACATTCAGGTCGTCAGTCCGTGTCGTTAACCATTAAACCATCGTCACCTATGATCTGTCGATCAGCTACTATCTGCTAAAAATCCGTGATTTCTGACAATTAGTCCTCTTCAAAATATTGACCCCGGCCACAGATTTAATTTTCGGAAATTATTCAAACAATGACGTTTATATTTATCTAGATGACAAATCCGGAAATTGGATATCTCATCTAATAGGGAAGAGAAATAATAATATGCTGAAACTGCTGCTTTAAAGTTGGGCCATGTAATTGACAGGCTGTCTGTTTTTAAACGAATGTGTCGGAGGAGAGTGTTTTTTAAGAGTGTAGTTTGTACTCGTCTTTTATGCTATTAAATTTGCTCGTCACTTCTGCTCTCCCCTACTTTCTCTCTCTCTCTTTCTCTCTTTCTTTCTCACAGTGTTTCACTATTAAGATATTTAAAATCTACTTGCCCACTTCTCTCTTTTTCCTTCTTTCTCCCACTCACTCTCTCTCTATTCTCTTCCTCTCTTTTTCTCTCTATGTTTCATTACCTATTAAGATACTTCTCTCCCCATCTCTCCTTCAATTTTTCCCTCTCTTTCTCTTTCCCCCTCTCTTTCTCCCTCTGTATTTCACTGTCTGTTGTAATATTTAGATTTTACTTCCCACATCTTCCCTCTCACTCCTCCTCTCTACAATTCTATCTGTTTTTTTTCTCTCTCTCTCTTCCTCCATCCTTCTCTCTCTCTATCTCAATGTCATGTTGTTTTGTTCTCTTTCTTTTTTTTCTTTTCAGCTCGTTTTTTTTTTCTTGATATATAAAAATTGAAGTGTTTGATTTCGAGTTGTATTTATATAAAACTATCTTTTACACCCAACCACATCCATTCGAAAATGGACAAGCCCACAATCCTTGCGAGAACTCTGAAACAGCTATAGCATCTTAACATTGAAACCATTTTTTTTAAAATGATTTTGTTTAATTGTCTTATGAAAACCAATAGAACCGATGAATGTTACAAACTTTTAGTAGAATTCCATCAACTTGTTTGTCTTTGGTCAGCAGTCCAATGAAGGCAGCTGGGTCAGTCTTGGTCTGTGATGCTGGAAAAGGGCCAAATATTTGACCGTAGTCTATGTCAGTCAGCGTGATGACACCCATAGTGACTAACGATCACCTGCAATAAGATATCGAAAAACATCTTGGTTAGAAGAAATTAAAAAAAACAAAACAAAAAAAAAACAACGAAATATATTCACCTGAAAATAAAAAATAAAAATAAATAAACAAACGAAATATGTTCACCTGAAAATGAATAAGTTTAAAAAATCTTCATTGCCGTCATCAATAACAGTAGTAGTAGTAGTAGTAGTAGTAGTAGTAGTAGTAGCAGCAGCAAAAGCCACCCCTAAATTCAATCTTTCTGCACTATTTCGGTTCTTGGCAGGTCCACTCACGATGGACAGGTCTGACACCTAGTGGTATTAAGGCCGAAAGCTGACTAACAGGTTTCTAGTGAAAATCCAAGAGGAGAGAACTTCTGGATGCATCATTTTCTGATTGTACCCGCCTTTGAATCTGTAGCACCCAAGATCGTATCAGGCCTAAAACCATAAACCATTTTTCCGGCGACTTTGGCAATGGATTTGATGTAAATCTTCCATTTCATGTCTAAGATTCAGGTAAGTCTCAGATAGTAAGTTCCAGAAAGTAAGTCAAATCAGGGGGCGTTCTCAATTGGGGAAAAGTCAAAATCAGAGCGTTGGTGATAAAAGGAAAGAATCTTAATCTTTACAACGAATTTAAGAATAGCTTTAGCATTGCAAACTTTAGGACCTCTTTATTAAGCGCGAATCCGTAAATATTGATGCTTTTTGGCAGAAGCTTTTATTTTAGTACTCTAAGATGGAATTGGATGTTGTCTTCGATGACGACAATCAGAAAAAGTGCTGTACAAAGAATTCGAAGACAGATCAGCAAATGTCGAGCTTCGTTGAAGGCTCCACCATCATTCTTTGTTTGTCGTTCATGCATCCCAACCGGCGGAACATCGACACTTCTCCCACAACACCTACCACCCCCACGGACTTTCCAGCTGGTCACAGCATTTATCTGAATGACATATGGCAACACCTCCAAACTTGTCCCCCTATTTTCTTCACTGCTTTTTATTTATTTATTTTGAAGCAGGGTAGGAAGTAGTTGTGCACGGACAGGAAGGATCGACAGAAAAGGACGGTTGAAAACCCTAAATACAAACAGTGAGGGCAGAGGGGTTGAACGGCATTACCGTGTATGGGGATGGCGACGGAGATATAGTATAATAGCGGGAGGATAGCAAAGGATGTAACAGGAGATGGAGGAGGAGGAGGAGGAGGAGGAGGAGGAGGAGGAGGAGGAGAGAAGGACTGTGTGAATGACATCTTACTACCATGACGTCAGAAGATACAGATTTTCGCTTACAATTCCTTTGTGGACTTCTGGTTAAAATCTCCAGCCAACCGCATGAAATAGGTTTACAAACACGGACCACCTGATATGAATTTGCTTGTCACTTCTGCTCTCCCCTACTTTCTCTCTTTCTCTCTTTCTTTCTTTCTTTCTTTCTCACAGTGTTTCACTATTAAGATATTTAAATTCTACTTGCCCACTTCTCTCTTTTTTCTTCTTTCTTCCACCCACCCTCTCTCTCTCTATCCTCTTCCTCTCTTTTTCTCTCTGTGTTTCATTATCTATTAAGATATTTCCCTCCCCATCTCTCCGTCAATCTTTCTCTCTCTTTCTCTTCCCACTCTCTTTCTCCCTCTGTATTTCACTGTCTTTTGAAGCATCTTCTCTATCACTCCTCCTCCCTACAATTCTATCTGTTTTTTTTCTCTCTCTCTTCCTCCATCCTCCTCTCTCTCAATGTCATGTTGTTTTTGTTCTCTTTCTTTTTTTTTCTCTTCAGCTCGTGATTAATTTAGTTAAGCGCCATTTTCAGTCCTTCTCTTTGGGTCTTTTTGTTGTTTTACATGCCGGGCCGACCCACATGTCCATACGGCGGCTGTCTGTGCATTCAACCATGCAAATTACACACACACACAACACAACACAGCACACACACACACACACACACACACACACACACACACACACACACACACACATACTACCTCTCTCTAGCTTTCCCTTGACAGCTTCTTTTTCTGCTCGTATATTTCTCTTTATCTCAACTTTACCCATTGTTTCTCTTATTTGCAAGTCCCCTGACGACCCCCCCCCTTTTCGATTTGGCCTTTTCGTTGTCCTGTCACACAGTCCGTTCCTGGTAAATCTGTCGAGTTTTAATGCATTCAACACTAATCATATTGTCCTTCCATGCTAATTAACCGATTTCGGGTAGGGAGGAGGCTGTGACAACATGCTTCTCTTCTTTTTCTTTTTTTTCTATTCTATTTATTCTTTTTCTTTTTTCATTCGTTCTTTCCTTTCTTTATTTTTACTGCCTCTTTTCCCTTTTTTTCTTATTTTTATATTCTTTCCTTCTACAATCCTTTCTTTACATTCATATATTTTTTTATTCCTTAGTCCCTTTTCTTTCTTTTACTCGTTATCAATCCTTTAGGTTCTCCTGTTAGTTTCTACTATACTGGATGCCCTCTGTTTCTTTCACTCGTGTTCTCTGTGTTCTCCTCCTATCGTTATGCTTTCACGTTTCTTTCTCTTTTCTTTCCTTTCTTTCCTTCTTTCTTTCATGTCTCTTTTCCTTTCTCTATTTATTTGTTTTTTCCTTCTTTTCTTTCACAATTACATTTTTTCTTATTATTTCTTTAGTGATTAATTTATACTTTTTATTTCCACTTTTCTCTTCCCTTTTCTCTTCCCCACCCCGTTTATTTTCGTTTATTTTCGTTTATTTTCGTTTATTTTCGTTTATTTCCTGCATCCAATTCAGAGTGATTCTCCATTCCTTCTTTGTCTTATTTTTGGTACTTATGCAGTTTATGAAACGTCCTCAAATATAACGCTACAAGATTCTTACTCCGTTACATTCTGTTCACTTAGAATGAGTGTTTTATGCCAAATTGAGAATTGAATATGGTAATATTCGTGATCATTTTTGCATTGAATACAAGTCTCTATGAATTTCTATCAATACCTAAGTGTGCATCGGACGAATACCATAATACTTAACTCGCTGCACCATATCAAAGATCCATAAAAAATTTCAGTAAGATCGTCCCGTAGTTTTTTTTTCTTTTTTAATTAGAACGGGCAAAGAAACTGACGAACTAAAAGAAATATAAGACTATTTTAAAAGCTATTTTTAATGTAGGAAGTATGGCATTTTTACTATTCTGTAGTTTCATCTAAAAAATGAATAAACAAAAGATAGCGTAAAAATGAATTGGCCTCGAAAATCTAAAATAACACGGCCTGTAAACTACACAAGCAGCTTATTTGTTTATTTCTTTTTCTTTCGTATGTTAGTTCCTTTTCTATTGTCTAACTTATGTTTCCTTTTTGCCCCTTTCTCGCAATATTTCTCCATTTTTTTCATTTTTATCTTATTATGCCTCTCATTCCTTTCCCTTTGTTTATTACCTTCACGTCTATAAATAGTATTTTAAATTTATTTTACCCATTTTTCTTCTTATATTTTCTTAATTTAGTGCTTGTGATATATATATATATATATATATATATATATATATATATATATATATATATATATACTAGCATGGGCGCCCGGCGTTGCCCGGGTGTTTGGATGTGTATGTTGAGCAAAAAAAAAAAAACACAGTGGTAGTAAGAAGGCAGACTCGAATCCGTACCGCAAAGGAGGAAAAGAACGGGGTAAAACCTAACGTTTATGCTGTTATGACCACCGCCAAACCGGAACGACATTTTTAAAAATTAAGGCTAGACAATCTAAAGGAGAGGATAACTTTCAAAAAATATCGGCGAAAAAAGTGACACTCCTCCTGTAGAAAAGTGCCTAGTTGAAGGAGAAGATATTAATGTTTTTAGTCAATTTTTCGATATTTGTCGTATGAAAGGTCGA
Source organism: Euprymna scolopes (assembly GCF_053919585.1). Classification (NCBI taxonomy): domain Eukaryota; kingdom Metazoa; phylum Mollusca; class Cephalopoda; order Sepiida; family Sepiolidae; genus Euprymna; species Euprymna scolopes. The sequence goes on from NC_136496.1 coordinate 113,438,676, forward strand.
ACTTTAAAACGATACTGATCTTGGTAAAATCCGTCGCCTCTATTGAAAGTTTAAGCAGAGATACAGACATACATACATACATTTATATATTGGTAACTAAAGATTTTTGACCCAAACTGATGAAAAAGCTTGCCCTATCTCTGAATACCCTTCATGTAAAATTTCAAATATTTAGACCAGAAATTGTCTGAGTAATCTGGAAGAGATCGCAGAGGTCATTTCTTTTTAAATTTGACCCCTATTATGACCCCTTAAAATGTATTGTTTTGGGCTCAAATCAAGTTATTAAGTTAGACCCATGTCCAAGGAACCTATATCTAAAATTTTAAGTGTTTAGACCCAAAATTGTCGGAGGAGTTTGGTAGAGTTCTCAAAGGTCAAATCGTTGAACGTTGACCCCGTAACAGCCAAATTTCTGACCGAAAACCGATCACATCGATTTTCCCAAATCTCAGTACACTGTATATCAAATTTCGAGTTTGTAGACTAAAAATGGACAGAATTATTGCGTAGAGAAATGTACACAGACACACAGACACGGTCACTTTTATATATATATATATATATATATATATATATATATATATATATATATATATATATATAGATATATAGAGAGATTAAACAAAAATATATACGCATACATAAATATACATGGAAACAATTTTGTGTTTACTATAACTTTTTTACGCAAATATTACACAAGTAGAAATAATGTAGTTTATCTGCATGAATATAATTACACGTAATAGTTAACTAAAGATGATCATTCCATAAGAAAACCGAAAAAAATAATAGGGAATTAATTAAAATGAATGTTTAAAAGAATATGCAAATTAGCTAGATCTTTTGCAGATGAATGCAATTGCACGATCCATATATAAGAAAATTGTATTTTCTTTTTAAATAAATAGAGAAGAGGGGTTTTGATATGAATATCGATGCGCAAATAAGAAAAACGAATTTGTAGGAGTATATATATATTAGCATTTCGGTCCGGCATTGCCCGGGTGTTTGGAGGTGTATGCTGAGCAAAAAAAAAAAGCAGTAACTTTTTAAACTTTGACCCCTATTATGGCCCCTTAACATTTATTGTTTTGGGCTCAAATCAAGTTATTAAGTTAGATCCATGTCTAAGAACCAATATCTAAAGTGTCAAGTGTTTAGACCCAAAACTGTCGGAGGAGTTTAGTAGAGTTCTCAAAGGTCAAATCGTTGAATTTTGACTCCTTAATAGCGAAATTTCTGGCCGAAACCCGATCACATCTATTACCCCAAATCTCAGTACACTGTATATAAAATTTCTAGTCTGTAGACTAAAAATTGAGTTATTGTGTAGGGAAATGTACACATACACATAGACAGACAGGCAGACACACACACAGACACGCAGACACGTTCACTTTTATAGATATATAGACATACACCTATGACTTTTTCATTTTTATTTTCTGTTTTTATTTTCTTTCTTTTTGATTTTCGTTTTCCTTCTTGCTCATTTTACATCTTCCAAAATTCCTCTCATCCCTTAATAAACAAATAAATAAAACAAAATAAAAATGAATAAAATAAGACACCCTTTCCAAAATAACAAGCAATCTGTAATTAAAATATTTATGCTAATTTATATTGTATTTTCTCGCTATCCTATGAATTCGCGTGTATACGCTTCATATTTCCGCCATGTTTTGTAGCCTTGGGATTATTGCAGCTGAAATGGCAGCCATTTTTGATCATTTTCATATTTATAAATTCCTTAAAAAATTTCATCCCTCGTGGAGGCTTATCATGCGCATATGTAAATATGTAAATTTAACCACCTTGTAAAATAACAACGAATAATAAGGCGCATAACAGAACTTGCATATTTATAACTGAATCTTGAAATTTAAATTTAATAATCATCTTTTGTCAAATATTGAATTATATAATTATTAAATAAAATAGATTTTCAGTATTTGCCATATAAATTAATTCATCCTAAATAAATGCTAGTAGCCCGACGTTACCCGTTCCTAATATATGCTTAAATATGATATTTTAATCTTTGCAAATTTCGTATTTATTATTATAAAGCCAATTCCCTATTGATTATTATATTGTTCCCAATATATAGTAGTCATTTCAAAAATTAAATAAAAATGGCTTGGCTGCCATCAGTTAGAATAGAAACTAAACATTTAGCGATCTAGCCTAAGTAGCTATCGACATATGGATGAGAAAGCTATAAAAATAAAGCGGCTTTAACCTATAACTGTAAATTTAGTCGACTTACTCTTTCCTATGTCAAATTTGTATTTTAATGTGAACCCTAAGCCGCTATTTTTACCGGCTAAAAACTAAATCAAAGTTTTTACATAAATATAAATCATCTATATTTATAAGTTTCAAGTATATCTAGCTCTCTATGTATATAGATATATAGATAATTATATATATATATATATATATATATATATATATATATATATATACTTGTGAAACCGTGCTAATGTGAGAGACGATGACACGATCAGAAATGAAAATGAAGGAGAAGACTATGCAAACAACGTTTGGGTTGGCGTTTGCTTTTGAATGGATTGACACATGGTCCTATCACATATTAATAATTATTAATATTATTTTAATATTCATTCGATGAATAAATAATTTAACATTTCACATAATATGATTAGTAGATTTGGATTTAATAGTTTAGTTTTATACAACATCAAAGTAAACGTGAGTCTATTCTTTTTCAAATGCTTTGTTTTAAAAGAGCGCCACTTAGTACTGGATTTTATCTAGTATTTCTGGAGGTTTATGGTTCAATCCTCAGTGCGGGTGATACAAGAATACAAGTGGGAATTACTTAAGACGTCTGCCTGGTCATGGCTGAAAAACGGGATCATGCTGCCCTCATAGATTAAATAAAAGTGTTCCGTAGTAAATTCCGTGCAGATTCTCGAATTTGACAGAACTATCTTCGAGCTTGAAAATATACACATTAAAAAGGTCGGAGGTTACATCGACCGAAACGTTGTGAGAATAATATTCAAGATGAGAAAAGTAGTCCGAATAATCCAAATTATCAATCCTCATCAGAAAAACATAGAAGAAAAGGTTTTTCTATATATCCGGAACATCAAGATTTTCATCAGATGCCCCGTTGGCTAGGCAGGTCGAAAACAGATTCGAAGCTTTTCCTCGAATAATGGTGTTTAAAATTGGATTTAAATACGTGCCATCTTTGTTTGTCATGATAAAATTTCGTTGATAAACAAACATTTTCCTGGAGCGGCTTATGATACTATTTTTTTACAATGGACAAATAAAAGTAATCGTTAATGGTTGTTTTATAATATTAAATGAGGGATCATTTCCATCTAAAATCCATTTAGTGTTATGCATGTATAACGGAGAAAAATACGCTCAATATTATGTAAATAAAGCGAAGCGAACAAAATGGCGACCAAATTCTAGCTGATGTCAATTTTATTAAAATGAAGCATAATTATTTCAATTTGAAATGTGTAGTACTTAAATGTATCTTATAACAAATAGAACAACATACAGCCATTTCTAGTTCATACATCTCTCGTTTTCTCTGGCCGTGATCTTTAACGTTACACCCCAATAAAACAGAGATAGTATGCATAACAAAATAACAAATTAAAATATGACGATTTTTTCCAACGGATTACAAATGAAAAAATTTGAATATTAAAAAAAAAATCCAAAAACTACGAAAACTGAAGAGTTAAATTACAGACGTCAAGTTGTAGATCTGAATCAAGAAGTGACGAAGTGGATGTTATTTTTTAGGGAGGTGTTCCCATTATGAATGACCATCGAATGTTTGGGAATTGGACAGTCGGGATTCGATTAGTAACATTAATCAAGAGTGATCAGAACAGCGTGTCGATCAGTAAGGTGGGGGGGCTCACTTGTAAAGAATGGGTGAGGCACGGGGATAGGAGATCTGCTGAATTCAGAGGAGAAATAGAGCGGAAGTCGATTGATCACATGATCCGACTAACTGTAGGAAACCGGGTGTGAATTTCTTTGTTTTTTTTTTATTTATCTTTTCTCCCTTTTCTTCATCTTTATCAAATTTGTTCGCTCCCCTCTCCTTGCATTCCTTTTATAAATGTTGTTTCCACTACTTTATTTCTCTCTGCTTTAATTTTTACTGTTTAACCCCCTTCTCCCCCTCTCTCTCTCACTCTGTCTCTTCCTCACTGTTTCCTCTATCCCCTCCTTCCCTATGGTCTTTATACTTCTTTTCATTTTCATCTTTCTTCATTTTTTTCTTCTTGGTCCGACTCCTCTATTAGAAATACAAGAAGGTATTTATTTCTCTACCACAGTGAGAAATGTGACACAAGACTCAGAAGGTGGGATTTAAAAGTTGGCGCCCTTAAGGAAGAGCACGTAAAGCCTCCAAAAGATTTCTGGGCAGCTCTGTCAGCATTTTCCTGTAGTGACACCTCAGGCGATTAGCAATAAACTAACCTCTTTTCAAAGTGAGAAGGCTAAGCCAAGGAATGTAGACCTTCTAGACAGGATCAGCTATACATCGAAATCAACAGGGAAATGGTAATTACCAGAATGGTTCAAACTCTATTGATTTGGACGCCAGAGGAAACATACAAGAACCATATTTTCATCCACAGAAAAGTGTAGTATCTGTTCTAATACTACATGTTATCTGTTCTGTCTTTGGTCAGTGAAGAAGAAATCATTTTAGACTGAAATAATTTTATGAATGGAGCTTCATAGACCTATTAGATTATTTGGATCATGTCTAACAGAAGTGTGTGGGGAGTTGAGCAAGAGATGCCTGTTGACGTTACATTAAGACTCCTGCAGATTATTACAGCCAAAGAAGCAGAAACCAGAGATGGGATTCTAATATTTAGCAGTCCGAATTAAGAAATAACTTTTACCAAACGCAAGAAAATTTAATCATTTTATAAGTTTCTTTCGGCTTCCTATAGTTTTAAACGTTTCTAATTCCAAAATCTATAACCTTGCTCGGTGGCTTGTAAAAATAAGCATTCAAGATGGCTGCTACAACTTGAAACCGAAATATTTCGTAAAATGTTAAGTGTATTTTTTTTTAGTTAAGAACTTGAAAACAGTTTCAGTAAGTTAAATATATATAGTTCAGTCTAAAATTTCGTTTTTGAGCGGTTAGTAACAATTAATAGTTGTATTGTTCATTTTTATTTCTATTTTTCTGTTGTTAAAAATGTGTCATCCTCATATCAAGCAAAATATGTGGCCGTTTTGAATCCCTATGTTCAAAAGCATCCGATGCAACGATACAAATTTTGAAATAAAAAACGCATAATAAACTATATAAACTGAAAAAACATACAGGTCGATAGAAGATTAAATTATCTTGCGTTTGACAAAAAGTTACTTCTCGGAAATGTGTTTTTACCTCTTTATGCGTTGTTATGTATTTGCACCTTTGTCAGAAATTAATTTCCCACAACTTTTGTAGCATCTAAATACATGAATTCAATCATACTGAATAGTTTAAAGAGTTAAATACTTTGAAATGTTGCCTTTAAGCCCGGCTGCCTATTCAAATGGAAGTAGTAAAACAGAGTGGTATAATCTGAGTTCGAAAAAAAAGGTCGTTGGGATTTTTTTCTCGTCAAATATGACGACCATATTGAACCGACGGTCAACAGACGCCACCGGCCGCCTGTTTGTGTTTGGCGAGCCATCTGATGTGGCTACAAAACACGAGACCCACACGGATGGTCGGTCATTTGATCAACCAATCAGGTGACGAAACGGCAGCACCCTGCCATGCGCATCGAAACACCGTCTGCTCTTCGGCACAAGACGTACGCTTCATATTTGATAAGCATTTCACATTAGCGTAAAGAAAGCGCGACTTTCTTTTTAGGAAAACGCGACTTGTCTCCCCTGCCTTCCGGTTTGCCATTATAAGACAGCAATAAAAGGCATACATAGAATAATAAGTTTATTTTATATTTTACGTCATATTACCTTTTAATACACACTTTCTTTGAAGAATAATACGAGCAAAGGTGTGTGACGTCACCTGGGAATGAAAGTGAAAACGAAACAAACGCATGTAGTATATTAATTTGTTATTTAAAAAAAATGAACAAAAGTTGTATTTTTACCACACTTCAGGTGGTTTACCCTGGGGTGGGAGTGACAATAAATATTTTCAGCTTTCCAGCACTCTTCATTTTATTTCATCACAAATGTTCTCGCATCAGCCGTTTACAAGTGATTTCTCATTTAGAACAGCTGTTTGGTTTTATGTGTAATTTAAGTAAAAATAACTCTCTTGGAGATGTGAGTCCTTTCTCCATCATTCCAAGCGAGTTCTACTATCTGTTCTGATTTTCATACTTCATCTTTTCTGTCCTCGCTCAGTTAATGACACATAATGACAAAATTCATGGTTGTTGAAATACAAAGTTGTTCATTTTTGAAGGAGCCAGATTTTCCCCACAGTAAAAACCGAAGTTAAGTCTTACACTGCCCTCCTGGCGAGTCAACTAAATTGGCAATTGGAGTTGATTGAAAGTTTATAGATAAAAATAACTTAAGAACCAAAAAAAAAAAACAAACAAAAAAAAACATTAAAAAAAAAGGATTACAAGAAGAATCAAAATTTTCTTGCTTACTAGCAGGGATATCCGGTGTTACCCAGGCAGAAGTGTAACATATTTTCATTAAGATTCCATCGTTTCGCTATTTTTCTCACTCCGGTTTACCGTTCCTTCTCATCAGCCCGTCTTTATTCCCTGTCCAACCTATTCCGCTTTCTGGAAATGGACAAATACACACAGACAATTTGTTTTTATAGATGTCTCGAGGAATGAGTGGGCATAAGGGAATTGATTCCTTGATATAAATGTAAAATTTACTTTCCATTCACTTAGTTCACAATCTGGCTGGAAAAATACCCCCTGACAGAATCTGCGCCAATTTAGAGTCAAAGAATGAACTTTGTTTTTTCAAACTTTAGATATTAATGCTAGACAACGTTAATCAAGAAAATACTAACCTTATAGGTATTTGTTTTGTCGTTTTTTACTTTTGGTCGGACATACATACATACATACATACATACATATAGATAACTGCCATTTATATGATAGATAAGTTTACCAAGTGGAAATACTAGGATTGATTACTTTACTCGGAAAACGAGAAGTGCTTTAACAGGTTTCAAACAAATTAATGTAATTTTTAACTATAGTGAGCATTAAAACAATCCTCAATCTGGAATAGTAATTTAAAAAATGTTGATCTATTAACCAATTGCATATTTTTTTGTAATGCAGTAAACATTTCTTGTACAAATTTCAAAATCAGATTTTTTTAAATGAGCACGCTAGGCACTGTACGTGCTCTTCGCTTACCTCGACATTGATTCCAGTTGTCCTGGAGAGGATTTGTTAGATATTGTTCAACTCTTGCTACAATAATTTCGCGCGTAGGCACCCAACCTGGTATTTTACCTCGCGGTACATACAGCGTATCGCCCCCTCAAATGATCGCCCATCTGATACTGACTAGGCTATACCTTACTTAACTTCGGTGATCTGGCGAGAACCGGTATGTCAACGTGATTGCGTCATATTTAAAAGTGTATCCATACTCTGCATTCTGTGTATTATTGTACCACTTTTGTTCAAACTGAAACATACTTATCTAACTTATGCGGTTTATGTGGTTTCGGAACATATTTGGTTAGGGTGGTTTATTTTTAAAATCCTTGTAAGACTTTATGAGATATTTCCGGTATGTGGATATCTGGCATAAACGAAAGACTTACAATATTATTGCATCATATTTGGACAGGACAGATACTATACTTTGATCTTAGTCCGAAGACTAAAAAAAATGCATTTTAGTTTGAGTTTCACGTTTGACAGAACAACGACATCGGATTTCTTAAATTACGCTTATTGCTATGTCTTTTAGGTGATCCGTTTATTAAAAAAAATTGATAGAAGGTGATAACCTATGTACGAACATCAAACTTCCGTCGTGAATCCATTGCTTTATACAAAATTGATAGAAGGTGATAACCTATGTACGAACATAAAACTTCCGTCGTGAATCGTTTGCTTTATACAAAATTGATATCCAAATGTGATTAAACTTGCGCTCATTCTTGCATGAAATACTCACATATATTAATTTCTAACTATGCATGGAACAAATATCATAATATTTAATTCGCTGCACATTATCATAATAAAGATGCATACACAATTTCATTCAAGTCGGTAACAATAGTTTCTGAGAAAACCTCTAGAGTAAATGTGGTATTGTGGTGACTAATTTCTATCAGTCCTTCTTCATTCCTATTAATACATAACTATGCATCGAACGGATACGATAATCCTTACTTCGCTGCACTGTTTAATAACAAAAGTCCATACAAATTTTCAGACATATTGGCCCGGTAGGTTCCGAGAAACAAATGTAACCGACAGACAAAGCGTGATATGATATAGATTATTAGTAAATGTCCTGCTTAGTTATGTTTTAAAGGGTTGGACTCAGAAGATAATTAAAAGGCACACACCCCAAGAAGCACCCCAAACACACAAGTAACTAAATTGGATTATGTACGCCGGCCAGTTCAGTACCGCGAGTCGGGAAGGTGTGTGTTCCCATGGTAGACAGGGACGGGGAAATGTCCTGGGAACAGATGTTTCGGCCAAGGTTGCAAAAGTAACCAACAGAATTAGGAAACAAAAACAGAAATAGATTGAGTTGCCAAGAGTGGAGTGAGGAGAGAAGAAAAGCAAGGTGAAAAACTCGCGATAAAAACACAACATATGGCGCGAATACCGACCAAATCGAACGTAACTGAACAGAATCGCTTACATCACGCAACGTCTAGCAACGTTTAAGTCTAAAATAAAAGCAGATATTTTAAAGATGGGTCCATTCAATCTGCAAGTGTATTGATGAAAATGATATCTAAATTTTTCTTTTTCAAATTATATATGAGTGTATTTTAGATTTTGTCCTCGATGTAAGTGTCGTATAAATTTGAATTTTAATTTGTAAGTTTTAGAAGCCAATAAAACACGGGTTATTTTATTCTCAAATAAATATTTATTTAAAATCAACTTAGTTTCGACGATATACGTCATCTTCCTCTTGCATGTTCACTCCAAACAAGTCACAGTACCACATTGATGCAGGGGGTTATTATCTGGAAGCTACCTTTCAAGAACACTATATAGGGAGTTGAGTAGCAAGATGTTTGTTTACATTACACTTGAATTTCTGCATATCAGTATAGTTGTGGAAGCAGGAAGCCGGAAGGGAATTCCAAAGTCTAGCAATCCAAAGGAAGAAACTTTAAAGTGGAAGGCTTTTTGGCATCTGGGGATCTTTACTGTGTAGGGTGGGATTTTGCTGCTTGTTTGTAAGAGGTTTTTACGTCGAGGGGGTACAAGAGCTCGTAGTTCGTCAGAGCACCTACTATTAAAATACTTTTGTGCTTATGCACTTATTGAACCACGCTTTTTAAAATAGTATTTTCAAGTAAAATTGAAGTTTTACGATATCATTTTTTTTTTATTAAATTGTTAAGTGAAAGTATAGAATAGTTACAAAACACCCCCTCTCCCCATGGTAAGAATGGCTTTCTAAATAATTATGTTATCATTTCAGAATGGTTCAATAAGTGCATAAGTACCAAAATACTTGTAAAACAGACAGAGAGATGCAACATTCCGTCGATGGGAAAGCGGTTGAAGCCTAGTTCACAGTGCGGGACATATTAGGTTGGCGACTCTCCTTTGCACCCTGTTTAAAGGTGAGAGACTAGTAGCACCAGTCCAAATATAGCAACAATACTCTATCCATTCAAGCATATACATTTCTTTCTTTCTTCTGTTTTCTTCCTAGTGCAACGATGTCACTAAAAATTAAAGTCCATGTGATATATCAATATATATGTGCATACATAGATATGTATTTACTAGCTGAACACTCGGCGGTACCATGTTGTAAAATACGGTAAAACATGACATTTTTATTGATGCACATTGCATATGCATTATTATTGAACCAATCTTCTATTGAATATTATATATTACGAGGAATAATTTGCTCAGTCCACTAATTTGCATATATATATATATATATATATATATATATATATATATATATATATATACTTATATACTTATTTCAGTATTTAATTTGTGTATTTCTGTTTTATTAAATGCTAGCTTTTTTTCTAGTCCAATACCGGCTTCCATCTTATCTCGAAATTACTTATAACGGCACCAACTTACTTTCGGAAGAACCCCCCCCCCATCAGCCTTTTCTTTTATATCGTAAGCTTCTTAAAACGTTACTAGCTTAAGTTCAGAATAAAATCACGATTTTCTATTAACGGCTAATTAAAAAAAAAAAAAATGTTTTGAACGCTACTAACTGAAGTTCTTTCAACACAGTTTGCAATTTGGAGACGGAATTGTTTTTGTTGAGATAAGTGATTTCAATCATGCTTTTTATTTTAGATTTAAAATATTAACAACTCCATTTTATTTCAGTATTTAATTTGTGTATTTCTGTTTTATTAAATGCTAGCTTTTTTTCTAGTCCAATACCGGCTTCCATCTTATCTCGAAATTACTTATAACGGCACCAACTTACTTTCGGAAGAACCCCCCACCCATCAGCCTTTTCTTTTATATCGTAAGCTTCTTAAAACGTTACTAGCTTAAGTTCAGAATAAAATCACGATTTTCTATTAACGGCTAATTAAAAAAAAAAAATGTTTTGAACGCTACTAACTGAAGTTCTTTCAACACAGTTTGCAATTTGGAGACGGAATTGTTTTTGTTGAGATAAGTGATTTCAATCATGCTTTTTATTTTAGATTTAAAATATTAACAACTCCATTTTATTTCAGTATTTAATTTGTGTATTTCTGTTTTATTAAATGCTAGCTTTTTTTCTAGTCCAATACCGGCTTCCATCTTATCTCGAAATTACTTATAACGGCACCAACTTACTTTCGGAAGAACCCCCCACCCATCAGCCTTTTCTTTTATATCGTAAGCTTCTTAAAACGTTACTAGCTTAAGTTCAGAATAAAATCACGATTTTCTATTAACGGCTAATTAAAAAAAAAAAATGTTTTGAACGCTACTAACTGAAGTTCTTTCAACACAGTTTGCAATTTGGAGACGGAATTGTTTTTGTTGAGATAAGTGATTTCAATCATGCTTTTTATTTTAGATTTAAAATATTAACAACTCCATTTTATTTCAGTATTTAATTTGTGTATTTCTGTTTTATTAAATGCTAGCCTTTTTTTTTTTTTTTTTTTTTTTTTTTTCCTCGTACATATGTTTATTTATCCACCGAGTTGATAGCAAAAATTACGAATTATACTCATTTTTAGTTCGTGTGAGGGGAATCTATCACCATACTTTCCCTTAAACACGTCCGTTGGACTTTTATTAAGTACAATACTTAATAGTTTTTTTTTTTTTTTTTTTTTTTTTTTTTTTTTTTAATGGAGAGTAGAAAACGCATTGTGGATGCGTTATCGGCAGCTCCTGTTACTCTCGCTTCTTCTTATTTGTCCCTCAGTCCTCATTTTTTTTAAATGAGTGATTTTTCGGACAAAGGGAGAAGAAAAAGCTGTTTTCTAGGTTGGCAGTATTTTTGCGCACAGTTGGCTGAGATGGCGGAAATTTTCTGTTTCTATGTCTATCCTTGTAGCCATGTCACTAGTAAGGGTGCTGGAGGTAAACGTTTTGTCTGGGCTGACGTTATCCGCCTGATAGTCAGGGACCCGAACCTTGGATTAACCACTAAGGAGGCTGTCCTATCAGCAGGTGCAAAGTACTGGGGCTGCTGTATTGCCATTTGGTGAATGGATTCTGGACCATGCAGTAGCTTCTGGTGGGGCCTCTCGATGCCATACTAGTGGGTAATTGTTACGGCTTTACCTTATCATTAACTACAAATAAAAAATTAAAAAAAATTCTTCGTTTCTTTTTCTCTCTTAATTTCCCCTCTCTGTCCTGCTCTAAGTAAATCTGTCGACCTAGTCCACAAATTCCAAAATTTCATCATGACAAGTTTCAAGAAAAAATACACGATTAAACCCGGTTCCCCAACTTCCAACGTAGACCCCTACTACCATGTCTCCTTCTCCAACATCAGGGGTCTTCGTTCTAACCTTCCAGAGGTTGAAACCCAATTACAGGAGACTAAACCAGACCTTTTATTTTTAAGTGAAACTGGCATTGGACAGGCTATTTCCCTAGATGAGTTTGCAATTTCAGGATACTCTAACTTAACTTCTAAATCTGACCCCCAAGATCGCCATGGGCATGGAATATGTGCCTATATTAAAGATAGCTTTCCATGTGGGAGGGACATCTCCAGGGAAGATCCTAACTTACCCTATATGTGCTTCCGGGTTGCTTTAGCTCACACTACTGCATTTATATTTACTCTCTATCGCCCCCACAACAGTGGAGTTACTATCTTTCAAAGCATATCTGAGAAAATTGACCAAGTCCTTTCTACTTATCCTTCAGCTAACATTCACGTATGTGGAGACTTCAATGTTCACAACGTTGAATGGTTGACCCACTCAAACAAGACCGATGATGAGGGGAGGTTCTGTCATGATTTCTCCATTGCCTATGACCTCACTCAGATTGTTCAGGAACCTACCCGTGTGCCCGATAATGATGGCCAGTATGCGAGCCTACTAGACCTTTTTCTCACAACTTGCCCTGAACTATGTTCAGTTTCTGTTCTGTCGCCTCTTGGATCTTCGGACCACTCTGTTGTATCAATTAAGATAAAAATGAAATGTAATAAGTCCCCAGACGTACCTCTTCATCGTACAGTATATCGATACACTAAGGCTGACTGGGATAGCTTCCGTACCTTTATATCTGATCTACCTCTGCATTCCATGTTTAAAAAGGATGTGTCCTCTATAGTATTAGACCTAACTGAATGGTTAATTGTAGGTATTGACCATTTCATACCCTCTAAAAAGTTTCAGCAAAAACCTAACAGCCAGCCATGGTTCTCTCCAGAATGTGCTGCTGCCATTGCGCACAGAAATCACTTTTTCCACTGCTTCAAACGTAATAGATGTATGGAAACTAAAGCCGTTTTCAGGACTGCCAGCAACCATTGTAAGAAAGTAATAAGGAACGCAAGAGAGTTGTATGCTCAATCTGTTAAGTCCAAAGTAGCTGAGCAGCGGCTTGGTTCCCACCAGTTTTGGCAAATAGCAAACAGAATCCTGAACAGAAGCGTGTGCTCCATCCCAACTATTATCAATGGACCTGAGGTAATCTCGTCAGCATCAGACAAAGCCAAACTCTTTGTCAAGAACTTTGCAGCAAATTCTACCCTTTGCGACCAAGACCGCCAACCCCCAATATTTCCTCCTGTATCAGAAAACACGCTATGTGATATACGTATATCTGTACGTGATGTTGTGAAGCTAATCAAAAACCTTGATTCGAGTAAAGCAACTGGCCCTGATGGTATTCCAATTATAGTACTCAAAAAACTTCAACCTGAATTAGCGCCCATACTTACAAAACTGTTTAAACGTTGTCTTAAGGAGAATAGTTTCCCATCTCCCTGGAAAACCTCATCAGTATGCCCTGTATTTAAGAATTCAGGTGATCGCTCATCCCCCTCTCAGTACAGGCCAATAAGTCTCCTGTGCGTCATGAGTAAGTTGCTAGAATCTGTGTTAAATACAGAAGTAATCAAACATCTCAACAAAAATAACCTTCTTAGTGACACTCAATATGGTTTCCGTTCTGCTAGATCTACAGCAGATGTCATTACAGTTATATCGCATAGGATTAGCAAATCTCTCGACGGTGGCAATCTTTCTAGAGCAATTGCTCTTGACATATCTAAAGCCTTTGATAGGGTATGGCATAAAGGTTTACTTCATAAGATCGCTAGCTATGGTATAGCTGGAAGAGTCTTCTCAATTATTAAATCATTTCTTTCTGATAGGTTCATAAGAGTAGTAGTTGAGGGGCAAAAATCAGAAGCTCACAGTATTAATGCCGGTGTCCCTCAGGGATCCATCCTGGGCCCAACTTTTTTCCTGATCTACATTAATGATCTTCCAAATCATATCCTTACATCATTTGTAGACATTTATGCTGACGACACTACCATTTATGGTACCACATCTAAGACAGTAAACGAGCAAGTTCTCTCCAATTCTCTCTCCTCTGATCTTGAGCACGTAGTACAATGGGGAAAGGAGTGGCTGGTTACTTTTAATGCATCTAAAACCAAGCTTCTCTCTTTACATCATCAACATTCTAATCCACATTTGTCATCAATTGAAATGAATGGCTCTCGTCTTCAGGAGGCCTCAAGTTTTGACAAGCTTCTGGGCTTGACCATTACTCCTGATCTTAAATGGAACACGTATATCAAATCTGTTGCCAAGGCCGCTGGAAAAATGGTGGGATCTTTCTATCGATCCAGTAGATATCTCACTGCTGATGCTATTCTCTACCTATATAAGAGCCAGGTACGTCCAAGGATGGAATACTGTTGCCACATCTGGGCAGGAGCTGCTAGAAAGGACTTGTCCTGCCTTGATAGAGTTCAAAATAGACTTCGTAGCCTCGTAGGAGATGTCCTTTTCTCCTCCTTGCAACCTCTATCTCACAGAAGAGATGTTGCGAGTTTGTCTCTGATGTATCGTTATTTTCATGGAAAGTGTTCAACTGAGCTTCAATCTTTGGTCCCCCCTCGCCAAACTTTCACAAGAAACACTCGTCTAGCTGTAAACACTATCAATAATTTCCCCCACTCTTTATCTGTGGCTAAACCTAAACGTAGATTCCATGAACAAAGCTTCTTTCTTAGAACTGCACGCCTGTGGAATTGTCTTCCGTTTTCCTGCTTTCCGGCTGACTACAATATGGTTGTGTTCAAGTCTAAAGTAAATAAGTTCTTGATGAGCCGTTCCATATAAGTTATTAAATTTACCAAATTTTCATTACTAATGATTACTATATTGACCAATTTCTACTGTACACTCTTTAACCCTTATCCTTGAGTGGCCTCTGGGCCTTGATAATGTGGTGATGCCTTTGTAAAAAAAAAAAAAAAAAAAAAAAAAAATATATATATATAAATTGAAAATTACAATTGAATTTACCAAAATGATCCAAGATGGTAAAATTAATGTAAATTATAAATATTAAAGAATTAATATTTATAAAATTATCTCAGCCAGATATAAAAGCTCGATAAAACCAAATAGGAAATAGAGCTTATAATATGAGCAAACATTTTATGAAATATGTTAAAAAAACACTTTGAAATGAGTTAAAAACATATTTAATTTGAAAAGGAAACACTAGATAAATGGATATTCCTTAATCCGGGACTATCCATTTATCTAGTGTTTCCTTTTCAGATTAAATATGTTTTTAACTCATTTCAAAGTGTTTTTTAACATATTTCATCAACTGTTTGCTCATATATATATATATATATATAATGTCGTTCATCAAATTCCGTCTGTGTTTGTTTACAATATCACGCCAGCAAATATTTGGGATTGACGATGAATGCACAGAAAAATCACTTCTAATTAATGTTTAGTTTTGAAATATGCAAACAAAAAATGATTTGCGGCGATTTTAAATTGTACTTTTTCTTTTATCATAAATTGAACTCAATATTAAGAAAAAAAATTAAAATAAAATGATGAGGTACATCCGGGCTTGAACATAGGGATCATTCGATCCGTAGTCGAAAGTTCTGCCACTCAGCTATATTTCCAGATGTCAATAATTCAATTTTTTAAAAGAAGAAATCATTTGCTAAGATTTTATTATCTACCTTGCCGGTTTACCGTAAAATATTTCCTTGTAAAAATCCCTGTTTATCTATAAGAGAATAAGTAATTTTAAGATCGGATTTTTTTCGATTTGCGATACTTATCAGATAAATTTATGTACAAAACATATTTAAGAACACTGCCAGACGTGTAAATTACCTTTGTGTGAAATTTGCAAATGATAGACTCAACCGTTCATAACCCATGAGGAAGGAACTCACAGACACAAAGTCACTTTAATATAATAGTGGAGATATAGATATTTGGTTAAAACCTGGTTGTATACACGTTTAACTGTTTAAGTGTGCTCGATATATATATATATATATATATATATATGTGTATATATATATATATATGTATATATATACATATATATATAACTCGCAGGTTTAATATATTAATTATTATTTTTTTAAAGCCCAGTTTAGTGATATTTGTTGTTAATGATAAATGGGTTTTATAGGGATGTGGGTGTGCGTGTGCGTTATATCTGAATATACGATGAAGATTTAATGTAATATGTTTAATATATATATATATATATATATATATATATATATATATATATATATATATATTGTGTACAGAAAGTTGTTAGATGAGGTAAGTCATTGGTCCCGTCGGTTTCAAGCCCGATAGGACCGTTTAAGATATCTATATAAACGGTCCTAACTATCGGACTTGAAACCGACGGTACCAATGACTTGTTTCATCCATCAACTTTCTGTACACAAACTATAAATACGCTCATAGTTCGGATTTTCCTTTTAATTGAGCACTCTGATGGATTCCTTTTTCCAAAAAGCTAATAATATATATATATATATATATATATATGTATGTATGTGTGTGTGTGTGTGTGTGTGTGTGTGTGTGTGTGTGTGTGTGTGAATAAAGGGAAGGCGTGTCAGGGAGGGACTGACAGAAAGGCCAGCAGAGACACGTTTTGTAAATTACACCATTATAGAAACGCATCGCCCAGTTCATAAGACAGTTTGCCGATCACAGGATTTTGAAAGAAAGATGTCCCCTTGTTTACAAATATCGTCTCCGACAAAGTACGACATTCAATGAAAGAGGACTCATAATCATCCTCATTGTTATTGGTAATAAGAAGTATGACATATTTGTTTTTGACAGAACTAACTTTCGTATTCACACCACCCTCAAACCTCAACAGCGAAATGAGTGAGGCCTAATACATCCTCCATTAATTTAGATACAATCTGAGATTTCGCGTCCGTAGTCCACATCGCCTTTCATTGTCCCCAGCCATTGTTGCCCCCTCTCCTTATCGCTTCATCCGTCTGCGTTCTAGACGCTGCAGAACATGGCAGCCGACCATGACGGAACAGAAAATAGCCGTCAACACTATTGCAATTTAACGACCATCTGTCCTAGTTACGGACTATTTGAATAATGAAAAGAAAGAGAAAGGGGCCTGGAATTAGTTACGAATAGGGACGCTAGGTCTGTGGTGGTGATGGTGGACTTATATAGTATGTTCATTCAGAAGTTTCTTTTGTAAAACGAATGTTCTATATCGCTATGGACAGAAGAGAAAGTACAGATGATACGCTTGAATCCATTGGCGTAAAAATGAAAGAAGCGTTTATTGAGTTAAACAAAAATGTATTTGCTTTCTTCTTTCTTTCTCTTTATCATGCCCGAACGAATGTTTTCTTTTCTTAATTTAATTTCACAGCTCAGTTGGTAATAGAAAGCACTAGAAATTTTACAAGCATAGGAATAAACTAACTTCTCGAGCGAGATATAGCTTGGTTAATTTCAGAAAATTTCAATGATTTTAGGAACCCTTAATAGAAGGATTAACTATTCCATAACCCATAATGTGGATGCTTTATGACCCCCTCTCACGAGCGTTCTCCATCCATCTTTTACTCCCCCTCTTTCGTAATGGTTTTCATTTTCTAGTATCTGTTGTTATTCAGGCTACTGTTCTCCTCTTAAATGTTATGAAAATAACACCCAGGATGAAAACAATAGTCCGAATAATGCAAATAATACAAATTATCAATCCTTATCTAAAAAAAAATCAGAAATTTTTTTTTCATAAAAAATATTTTATTTTTGATGAATCGGAAAAGTGTAGGGGTGGATGGAGAAAATAATTTTAATTGGTTGGCATTGCTGTGGAAATTGTTTGCTTCAAACTGGACTGTAGAATGTTACTCCCCACATTTAGTCTGTGTAATCCCTTCGGTAAATGAAACACAAATGTTTATGTGTAGCTTATTTACTACAATTATATTTTATAATATATATATATATATTATATATATATATATATATATATATATATATATATATATATATATATATATATATTATAAAATATAATTCCAATCAATATTCTTTGGATTGTACCACATTTTTCAACGTTTTCTTTATTGAGTCTGGACACATATGGAATATCCTTTTAACCGACGCGTTTCTGCATTATTATCAACTTTAATAAAAATATGACTTCTCTCATAATTTTAGTCTTCAATTCATGTGCTAAACGGCAACTGTATAGCTTGCCTATGGATAGTATTTTACTAACTATTTTGCCTCTGAGAATAAAAAAAAAACATTAACTGAAAGTCCACGGAACAACGAAAATTTACAATTCAAATTTACATTTTAAATTGATGTTATTTTATATTAGTTCTGTTCACACGAAACAAATAAGCGACACTGCAACTGATGGATGAATTAGGGGCTGGGTTTATAGGGGCATTCTAAGTAGTAAGTTGTGGGGCGAGATACTTATTCACATTACATTTGCATGTTAGTATAGTCAAAGAGACGAGAGGAGAGAGTGAGGGCGGCTAGAGAAAATAAACAATTAGAGTAAAAAGCTTTCCGGGATCTGGGGATATCTGTTACGAAGGGGTATGATTTAGCTGCTTTTAAAGCTGGTTGGAATTAGTTAAATTAAAAGGGTTACAGGTGAAGCGAAGTCGTCGAAACATATTGTGCTGATGTATTTTCGACTTTTGAATTCACGATGAACTACAAGCACTTGTACCCCCTCGACGTAAATACCCCCGACAAACCCGACAAGCAGCAATGTCCCACCCCTACACAGTAGATGTAAGAAAGCCTTCTACTCTAATAGTTTCTTCCCAATAACTGCTAGACTTTGGAATACTCTATCGGAATCCTGCTTCCCCAATTGTACTGACATGCAGAAGTTCAAGTGTAATGTGGACAAACATCTTGTTACTTAACTCCCTACATAGTATCCCTGCAACTTATGTCCTTGATAGTAACCCCCTACGTCAAAATGGTACCGTGCCTTATTTGGGGTGAAAATGTAATTAAAAATAACATTTTTGTCAGCCTCCATAGTGTATTTACTACGCGAGCACCTAAATAAAACTGAAAAGAACGTCTCATTCTGTACAACCGTGGCGGCGGAGAGAGGGTGCGATTGTAGGCCAATTTATCTATCGGTCGACTGACGTTTCACCGGGTTTTGTTGCTAATGAGAAGTTATGGTTATGGAAAGGAGAAATCGTTCGAATTAGCCGACAAAATAGATTAAAACACTCTAAATAAACA